>NC_081566.1:35583918-35630513 GCF_022355385.1 Mustela nigripes | reverse complement strand
ATAAAACAAGTAAGCCAAGATTCTCATGTAAACCAGACAGTTTTCTGTAAACTAAGATGGCTTAACTCTTTTCACTTGAGATTAAACAACCACAAAATTCGATGGAGAAGACATAGTTTATCAGTTGAAGGTGGAGCAGTTTCAATTAATGATAAATTGAATAACAATCTATGATAATCAGCATTGACATTATGAAATGTAGTTTATGGTTTACTTTCATACATATTATCCCAATTTTTTTGGAAGTATGGGGCCATGGTGATACAGCTTCCACAATTTTATACAGCTCTGATGTTGTCACCATGAACGAGAGTTTCTCAAGGAAATGCTAATTCCTCTGTAAGTTTTGATCTCAAAATATTCATATTAAGTTTTGAGTCCTTCAAGAGGACAAGAGGCACACTCCAATAAGGAAATCTAACAGAATAGTAAGTTTACTTGAAATCATGCCATTAGAGAAATTCTTGAAGAAAACAAAGATGTTTAGCGTGGAGTAAGCAAATACCAGGCCCTTCATGGAGCTGAAAGCCCATCCCATGACATTTTATGTTACATTTTTTTCCACTGGGGAAAACGGGCATCAGTGGTAAGACACCATAGAATGGTACATTTATGCTCAATGTGCAGAATCTTCCAATAGTTGATGCTGATCAAGCATCAGATCAGCTGTCCTAGGAGACAGGACGTTTCCCGATATTGAAGTTGTGCAAAATCGGAAAGCATATTTTAGATGAAATTTAGGAAAGGTTAGGATGTGGAGTTCAATTGCCTCTGAAGACTCTTACAGGCCTGATAGTCAATCCTTGTTTTTTTTTTTTTTTCATTTTTAAAAAATTTTTTATTTTTTATAAACATATAATATATTTTTATCCCCATGGGTACAGGTCTGTGAATCGCCAGGTTTACACACTTCATAGCACTCACCAAAGCACATACCCTCCCCAATGTCCATAACCCCACCCCCCTTCTTCCAACCCCCCCCCCCCCAGCAACCCTCAGTTTGTTTTGTGAGATTAAGAGTCACTTATGGTTTGTCTCCCTCCCAATCCCATCTTCTTTCATTTATTCTTCACCTACCCCCTTAACCCCCCATGTTGCATCACCACTTCCTCATATCAGGGAGATCATATGATAGTCCTCTTTCTCCGCTTGACTTATTTCACTAAGCATGATACCCTCTAGTTCTATCCACGTCGTTGCAAATGGCAAGATTTCATTTCTTTTGATGGCTGCATAGTATTCCATTGTGTATATATACCACATCTTTATCCATTCATCTGTTGATGGACATCTAGGTTCTTTCCATAGTTTGGCTATTGTGGACATTGCTGCTATAAACTTTCGGGTGCACGTGCCCCTTTGGATCACTACGTTTGAATTTTTAGGGTGAATACCCGGTAGTGCAATTGCTGGGTCATAGGGCAGTTCTATTTTCAACATTTTGAGGAACCTCCATGCTGTTTCCAGAGTGGTTGCACCAGCTTGCATTCCAACCAACAGTGTGGGAGGGTTCCCCTTTCTCTGCATCCTCGCCAGCATTTGTCATTTCCTGACTTGTTAATTTTAGCCATTCTGACTGGTGTGAGGAGATATCTCATTGTGGTTTTGATTTGTATTTCCCTGATGCCAAGTGATATGGAACACTTTTTCATGTGTCTGTTGGACATCTGGATGTCTTCTTTGCAGAAATGTCTGTTCATGTCCTCTGCCATTTCTTGATTGGATTATTTGTTCTTTGGGTGTTGAGTTTGCTAAGTTCTTTATAGATTTTGGACACTAGCCCTTTATCTGATATGTCGTTTGCAAATATCTTCTCCCATTCTGTCAGTTGTCTTTTGGTTTTGTTAACTGTTTCCTTTGCTGGGCAAAAGCTTTTGATCTTGATGAAATCCCAATAGTTCATTTTTGCCCTTGCTTCCCTTGCCTTTGGCGATGTTCCTAGGAAGATGTTGCTGCCGCTGAGGTCAAAGAGGTTGCTGCCTGTGTTCTCCTCAAGGATTTTGATGGATTCCTTTCTCACATTGAGGTCCATCATCCATTTTGAGTCTATTTTTGTGTGTGGTGTAAGGAAATGGTCCAATTTCATTTTTCTGCATGTAGCTGTCCAATTTTCCCAAACACCATTTATTGAAGAGGCTGCCTTTTTTTCCATGGGACATTCATTCCTGCTTTGTCGAAGATTAGTTGACCATAGAGTTGAGGGTCTATTTCTGGGCTTTCTATTCTGTTCCATTGATCTATGTGTCTGTTTTTATGCCAGTACCATGCATCTTGATGACAGCTTTGTAATAGAGCTTGAAGTCCGGAATTGTGATGCCACCAACTTTGGCTTTCTTTTTCAATATTCCTTTGGCTATTTGAGGTCTTTTCTGGTTCCATATAAATTTTAGGATTGTTTGTTCCATTTCTTTGAAAAGGATGGATGGTACTTTGATAGGAGCTGCATTAAATGTGTAGATTGCTTTAGGTAGCACAGACATTTTCACAATATTTATTCTTCCAATCCAAGAGCATGGAACATTTTTCCATTTCTTTGTGTCTTCCTCAATTTCTTTCTTGAGTACTTTATAGTTTTCTGAGTATAGATTCTGTGCCTCTTTGTTTAGGTTTATTCCTAGGTATCTTATGGTTTGGGGTGCAATTGTAAATGGGATTGACTCCTTAATTTCTCTTTTTTCTGTCTTGTTGTTGGTGTAGAGAAATGCAACTGATTTCTGTGCATTGATTTTATATCCTGACACTTTACTGAATTCCTGTACAAGTTCTAGCAGTTTTGGAGTGGAGTGTTTTGGGTTTTCCACATAGAGTATCATATCATCTGCGAAGAGTGATAGTTTGACTTCTTCTTTGCCGATTTGGATGCCTTTAATTTCCTTTTGTTGTCTGATTGCTGAGGCTAAGACTTCTAGTACTATGTTGAATAGCAGTGGTGATAATGGACATCCCTGCCGTGTTCTTGACCTTAGTGGAAAAGCTTTCGGTTTTTCTCCATTGAGAATGATATTTGCGGTGGGTTTTTCATAAATGGCTTTGATAATATTGAGGTATGTGCCCTCTATCCCTACACTTTGAAGAGTTTTGATCAGGAAGGAATGCTGTACTTTGTCAAATGCTTTTTCAGCATCTATTGAGAGTATCATATGGTTCTTGTTCTTTCTTTTACTGATGTGTTTTATCACATTGATTGATTTGCGGATGTTGAACCAAACTTGCAGCCCTGGAATAAATCCCACTTGGTCGTGGTGAATAATCCTTTTAATGTACTGTTGAATCCTATTGGCTAGTATTTTGGTGAGAACACATCTGTGTTCATCAAGGATATTGATCTATAGCTCTCTTTTTTGATGGAATCCTTGTCTGGTTTGGGGATCAAGGTGATGCTGGCCTCATAAAATGAGTTTGGAAGCTTTCCTTCCATTTCTATTTTTTGGAACAGTTTCAGGAGAATAGGAATTAGTTCTTCTTTAAATGTTTGGTAGAATTCCCCCAGGAAGCCATTTGGCCCTGGGCTTTTGTTTGTTTGGAGATTTTTAGACTGTTTCAATCTCCTTACTGGTTATGGGTCTGTTCAGGCTTTCTATTTCTTCCTGGTTCAGTTGTGGTAGTTTATACGTTTCTAGGAATGCATCCATTTCTTCCAGATTGTCAAATTTGTTGGCGTAGAGTTGCTCATAGTATGTTCTTATAATAGTTTGTATTTCTTTGGTGTTAGTTGTGATCTCTCCTCTTTCATTCATGGTTTTATTTATTTGGGTCCTTTCTCTTTTCTTTTTGATAGGTCTGGCCAGGGGTTTATCAATCTTATTAATTCTTTCAAAGAACCAGCTCCCAGTTTCATTGATTTGTTCTATTGTTTTTTTCGTTTCTATTTCATTGATTTCTGCTCTGATCTTTATGATTTCGCTTCTCCTGCTGGGTTTAGGGTTTCTTTCTTGTTCTTTCTCCCGCTCTTTTAGGTGTAGGGTTAGGTTGTATACCTGAGACCTTTCTTGATTCTTGAGAAAGGCTTGTACTGCTATATATTTTCCTCTCAGGACTGCCTTTGTTGTGTCCCACAGATTTTAAACCGTTGTGTTTTCATTATTATTTGTTTCCATGATTTTTTTCAATTCTTCTTTAATTTTCCTGGTTGACCCATTCCTTCTTTAGAAGGATGCTGTTTAGTCTCCATGTATTTCGGTTCTTTCCAAACTTCCTCTTGTGGTTGAGTTCTAGCTTCAGAGCATTGTGGTCTGAAAATATGCAGGGTATGATCCCAATTTTTTGATACCAGTTGAGTCCTGATTTAGGACCAAGGATGTGATCTATTCTGGAGAATGCTCCATGTGCACTAGGGAAGAATGTGTATTCTGTTCCTTTGGGATGAAATGTTCTGAATATATCTGTGATGTCCATCTGGTCCAGTGTGTCATTTAAGACCTTTATTACCTTGTTTATCTTTTGCTTGGATGATCTGTCCATTTCAGTGAGGGGAGTGTTAAAGACCCTACTATAATTGTATTATTGTTGATGTGTTTCTTTGATTTTGTTATTAATTGGTTTATATAGTTGGCTGCTCCCACATTGGGGGCATAGATATTTAAAATTGTTAGATCTTCTTGTGGGACAGATCCTTTGAGTATGATATAGTGTCCTTGCTCATCTCTTATGAGCAAGGACACTATATCATACTCAAGATTTTAAGTCTTTGGCTTAAAATCTAATTGATCTGATATAAGGATCACCACTCCTGCTTTCTTCTGATGTCCATGAGCATGGTAAATTCTTTTCCACCCCCTCACTTTAAATCTGGAGGTGTCTTCAGGCTTAAAATGAGTTTCTTGGAGGCAACATATAGATGGGTTTTGGTTTTTTTTATCCATTCTGATACCCTGTGTCTTTTGATTGGGGCATTTAGCCCATTAACATTCAGGGTAACTATTGAGAGATATGAATTTAGTCCATTGTATTGCCTGTAAGATGACTGTTACTGTATATGGTCTCTGTTCCTTTCTGATCTACCACTTTTAGGCTCTTTCTTTGATTAGAGGACCCCTTTCAATATTTCCTGTAGAGCTGGTTTGGTGTTTGCAAATTCTTTCAGTTTTTGTTTGTCCTGGAAGCTTTTAATCTCTCCTTCTATTTTCAATGATAGCCTAGCTGGATATAGTATTCTTGGCTGCATGTTTTTCTCGTTTAGTGCTCTGAATATATCATGCCAGCTCTTTCTGGTCTGCCAGGTCTCTGTGGATAAGTCTGTTGCCAATCTAATATATTTACCATTGTATGCTACAGAGTTCTTTTCCTGGGCTGCTTTCAGGATTTTCTCTTTGTCACTAAGACTTGTAAATTTTACCAATAGGTGATGGGGTGTGGGCCTATTCTTATTGATTTTGAGGGGCATTCTTGCACCTCCTGGATTTTGATGCTTGTTCCCTTTGCCATATTGGGGAAATACTCCCCAATAGTTCTCTCCAGTATACCTTCTGCTCCCCTCTCTCTTTCTTCTTCTTCTGGAATCTCAATTATTCTAATGTTGTTTTGTCTTATGGTGTCACTTATCTCTTGAATTCTCCCATCATGGTCCAGTAGCTGTTTGTCCCTCTTTTGCTCAGCTTTTTATTCTCTGTCATTTGTTCTTCTATATCGCTAATTCTTTCTTCTGCCTCATTTATCCTAGCAGTGAGAACCTCCATTTTTTATTGCACCTCATTAATAGCTTTTTTTATTTCAACTTGGTTAGATTTTTGTTCTTTTATTTCTCCAGAAAGGGCTTTTATATCTTCCGAGAGGGTTTCTCTAATATCTTCCATGCCTTTTTCAAGCCCCACTAGAACCTTGAGAATCGTCATTCTGAACTCTAGATCTGACACATTACCAATGTCTGTATTGATTAGGTCCCTAGCCTTTGGTACTGCCTCTTGTTCTTTTTTTTTGTGGTGAATTTTTCTGCCTTGTCATTTTGTCCAGATAAGTGTAATGAAGGAGCAAGTAAAATTCTAAAAGGGGGCAACAACCCCAGGAAAATATGCTTTAACCAAATCAGAAAAGATCCCAAATCGTGAGGGGGAGATAGGGGATAAAAAGAGGTTCTGAAAGAAAGAAAAAAAAGAAAAATAAGGAATTTTAAAAAAAGAATAGGGAAAAGTATAAAAAGAAATATATATATATTAGATAAACTAGTTAAAAAATGTTAAAAAAGAAAAGGGTAAAAATTTAAAAAATTTTAGCAGAAGAGAAAAAAATTAAAAAGAAAAAAAAATTTAAATTAACTGCAAGACTAAAGAATCATAGGGAGAAAGCCATGAGTTCCGTGCTTTGCTTTCTCCTCCTCTGGAATTCTGCTGCTCTCCTTGGTATTGAAACTGCAATCCTTGGTAGGTGAACTTGGTCTTGGCTGGATTTCTTGTTGATCTTCTGGGGGAGGGGCCTGGTGTAGTGATTCTCAAGTGTCTTTGCCCCAGGCAGAATTGCACCGCCCTTACCAGGAGCCCGGCTGAGTAATCCTCTTGGGTTTGCTTTCAGGAGCTTTTGTTCCCTGAGCGCTTTCCGTAGAGTTCTGGAGGACGGGAATACAAATGGCGGCCTCCTGGTCTCCAGCTGGAGGAGCCGAGAGCCCGGGGCCCCACTCATCAGTGCGCCCTCAAAGAACAGCGCCCAGTAGCTCCTGTCTGCCCTACCTCCGGCTGCGCTCCGAGCTCACCGAGCCTGCGACCTGTTCAAGGTAACCCCGAGCTGTGAGCTCACTGTCGGCTCTGTCTCTGTAGCCTGCTTCCCCGTTCTAATACCTGCGAGCTCTGCTACACGCAGACACCCCTGATCCTTCTGTGACCCTGCAGGACCTGAGGCCACCCTGACCCCATGTGGGCTTCACCCCGGTTTAGCCTCTGGAGCGATGTCCCTCAGCAGAACAGACTTTTAAAAGTCCTGATTTTGTGCTCCGTTGCTCCTCCACTTGCCGGGAGCTGGCCCCTCCCCCCAGGGTCTATCTTCCCATCGCTTTGGATTCACTTCTCCGCCAGTTCTACCTTTCAGAAAGTGGTTGTTTTTCTGTTTCCGGAATTGCTGTTCTTCTTCTCTTCGATCTGCTGATGAATTTGTAGGTGTTTGCAATCTTTAGATAAGCTATCTAGCTGATCTCCTGCTAGCTGAAGTAGTCTCAGCCTGCTACTTCTCCGCCATCTTGACTCCTCCTCAATCCTTATTTCTAAGTAGAGTATGCTACATGCGTCATTTCTAAGTAGATAATATAAGTAGGTGGAGAATATGCTGAATATAGTAAGCTCTACCATCTCCGTAACTTTGTCACAGTTTTAAAAATCTATAAAAAAGGGGAAAGCAATACTTTCCTCAGAGGACTGCTTATAAGTTAAATGAGACGATGGCTCAAAGCATGTAGTCCCAGGTCACATCAGTGCTTCTGGAGCACCTCTTGTCCTGTCATAATTCCCTACCTCCATTTTTTATTTTATTTTATTTTTAAATATTTGGATTTTAAAAAAATATTTTATTTATTTATTTGGGAGAGAGAGAGATCACAAGTAGGCAGAGAGGCAGGCAGAGAGAGAGGGGGAAGCAGGCTCCCCACTGAGCAGAGAGCCCAACGGGGCTCCATCCCAGGACCCGGAGATTATGACCTGAGCCAAGGGCAGAGGCTTAACCCACTGAGCCACCCAGGTGACCCTTCCTACCTCTATTTTTAATTGCTGAAGAGTACAGTTAAGTTTCATGACATCCCTAAAGGTTCTCTGGGTTGATTATGGTTAAATTTCATTTTTCCAGTGGTGGCTCTAAGTGTCCCCGAGAATCCAGAACATAATCAAGAATCAAGATAAAGTTAGGATTTATCTTAAAAATCTTCTATGTTTAAAAATAGAGATTGCACACTTTATTCACTACTTCCTCAGACCCTCATTCATCATTTGTTATTTTAGACACAACTAAAATAAGCTTGATTATCAGGATCAGAGCTTGCAGTGAAACAGAATCAGCAAAAGAAAGGGATGGGGTGGGGAGGGCTACCAGGGGATTTTTCAGCAACAGGAAATGAGAGTTGAGAGTTGGACCATGAATGTAGGTGGATGGAACTAAGACTCACTGAGACCCAAATCTGTGCCAGGCACTGTGTTAAGGACTTCATTTAAACGCTTCAATAAATGATGAAGACTATGCTGCCACCCTCCTTTCACAGAATATGAAACTGAGTCAGGTTGTGAGTGGTGCCCCAGGGCCTCTAACTCCTGAGATGAGCCTTTAGTTTTTTTCCTCTCCAATGTGCTGCCTCCAAGGAAAACAATATAGTGAGCTAATTAAATAATATTAAACAGCAGTTTGGGGACACTGAAAATAGGAGAAAATTGTTACCTATCTCAAGGCCTAGGACGATGACAGGAGTTAATAAAGGAAGTCATCAATTAAATAAAAATTACATGCAATATTTTTTTTATTCAGGAATGCAAGAAAACTGGCAACATAGCTCTGAAGTATTTTAAAGCAAAATGAGGGAGAGAAAAGAGTTTCCCAAGAAAATTATAAAAATGTGTTATGTAAAAGCCCTTTTATGTGGGCCATGCCTAAGATGAATGGTATCAGAAAAATGTATGGTTGGTGATTTAGTTTGTTTATTAAGGTTGTGTATACGTGCAACATACACAAAGCAAAGGATTGTTTTTTCAGTATCCATTCCTATGTTCTATTTTGTTATTACACTATTTTAAAGTTATGATTCGAGACCCACACACACGCACGTGCGTGCGCGTACACACACACGCTCTCTGTAGACCTGACATTTGTTCAAAACCATACAGTAGCTTAGATAAAAAAAAAAAAATTCGGAGCCCAGAGGAAGATTTGATTCAGTCTATTGTGTGAAAAGTATTCTGAGATCTTCAAACGAAAGACAAAATAGCTGCCACAAAGCTTTGCATTTCAGTTCTACGTTTTACTTGATTTTGCACTTCAAACGTCACACTTTGAAGCTCAGTGGATATAGGTAAGTGATTTTTAGTTTTGGGGGGTTTTTTTCCTCTTTTTTCTTTCTCTTTCTTTCTTTTTCTTTTTTCTTTATCTTTTTTTTTTTTTTTTCGGACTAACAAGTAGAAAATACAGCATAGCACAGGCTCACTCTTGTTGTCTTTACTTTGAAAAGTAATTTCAGAGAAACTCAATCCAGTTCAACCAGAGCTATCCTAATTGGCTTTGATCAGTAAATCATCAGAAAGGGCTCTGCTCTTGCTTGGTCCTTTTTCCCTCTTCTTGTCAAAAGTAAATGATTAAACACTGCAGTTACGGGGAATTACAAAAACCTGCTTTGTATTGGGTTGGTTGTGTTGCTAGTCCCTGTAATGTTTGCTTTCTCTCTGGCACGGTAAGAATTGGCTTTACATTCTTTAGGAGGGCTGACTGTCATTTCTCACAAATTTATTAATATTTTTGCTCTGCACAGCCACAAAAATAATGTCAAAGGCCAAGTAAATTGCTGACCTGGTACAGCCTGACGTTCAAGGCTCCCGACAATCTGGCTTCTATTTATTCCGTTTTTAGTGCCCCCCTCCCATTACTTTCCCCGTTATTCACTACATAAAGAGTCTGTATTAAAACATTTTTAAAATAGTAAAAATTAAAGTATTTCCAAAGCTCTCTCCCACTATTGAGTTATTCAAAAACCCAACTTTCTTTCAGGGTTCAGCTTGGTGGGCCCTTAACCCTGCGGCATGCTTTCCCTCCTGTCAGGCATGTGCTGTCCTCAAACATCTGAGGCTTGTCTATCTAGAACTCAGCATATTACACTGTACTGCGATTTACTGTTTAATGTTTGTGATGTGCTTTTCTCTAACTGTATTATAAGGTTTGTAAGTGTGAATGCCTCTTTCTAGCTTTACTTTCTAGTGTACTGATCATTGAATACAAGACTATACACTGTGAGCTGCCCTCTGTGTGTGCTTGATGAAGGGTGGGCAATACTGTCATAAATTTCCAAAATTCAAGCAAATTTGAAACCAGCCTCCTTCTGCATAGAAGCGGTGTAATGCATCAGAAGGCAGCACAAGCTTTTATATAAGCGTTTTGGACCTCACATTCATAGATGTCTAAATCATCCACGAATGGACATTACTGGTCTACTGATCCCTTGAAAATATACGAAATATTGTGATTTGTTGTTACTGTATTTTGTGCTTCCTCTGGGTAGAGAATTTATCGGAGTGACTCTCTAATAGTATTAGAAATGCTTAGTGGAGGGGCTCCTGGGTGGCTCAGATGGTTAAGCAACTGCCTTCCACTCAGGTCATGATCCTGGAGTTTGGGATCGAGTCCCACATGAGGCTCTCTGATCGCCAGAGAGTCTGTTTCTCCCACTGTCCTCTCTCTCTCTCTCTCATTCTCTCTCTCTCTCTCTTAAATAAATAAAATCTTTAAAAAGAAAAGAAAAGAAAAGAAATGCTTAGTGGAGGTATGTGTTCCAAAGTGTGCATTCCTAAGATGCAGCTCTAGAAACTCTGATTCTATAAACCTGAATTAGGCCCAGATTATTTGCATTTTTACAGGCATCCCAGGTAATTCTGATAATGGTCCTCAGACATGGTCTAAAATTTCAACAAGATTTCAAAGGGTTATTTTATCCCAAAAAAGCTCATGAAACTCTGTTTGAGGAAAGAAAACTCTTATACAGATAGATTATATCTACCCATTAAAACATATTGATTTGGGGAACCTGGTTTTGAGGTGACATTTTATTTTTTATTTTTACTTATTGAGTCGACAACTTAAACTGTCCCTAACCACGGCAGTGGCTTTCAGAAAAAAATAAGTTGGTAGAGGTTTCTTGTTAAAAGTCTGGAACTACTTCACCAAAATATTTCTTTAAAATTACTATGTAGTCAAAACTTGAAGTCTCAACTTACTGTGGATCATACCATATGCTATCTATTAACTGATTAAATCTTATTATGTCCCTCATAAGATAAACAGAACATATTAAATATGCACCAGGACATTTCCTCCCTCATTTTTGTATTTTTCCTCTAATCATTTTTCCATTTCACCCTTAGTACATTCTTAAGATTTAAAAAAAAAAAAAAATTGGCATAATGTAGCTATTTGTGCAAACTGACAGAATTTCTTAACTGTTTTCCAAATATTAATGACTAGACTATTTAATAAATAGAGAAGAGGAAGGTGTTTGGGGGCCAAATGTTCTAGTTAATGATTCCACGGAATGTGTGCTCCTACTGGAGATCATTTAGTTCTTCTGAGTCTTAGCTTTGTCAGTAGCAAAGGGGAAGTGAACGCCTTGTTCTGCTTGCCTCTACATGCTGTTGTGAGAATTGAATAGGCAAGTAATATGCAAATACTTTGGAAAATATAAAGTACCACACAACTGTAAGGTTATATATTTCTCTAAATGTTTTCAATTTGTTGTTTGGTTTTAAAAAAGTAAAAATCCCATTATATTAAAGATTAAGTAACAAAAGAATTGTTTGAAATGTTAATTTATGTTAGAAATATGTCTGTTTTATAAATATATATTCTAAACTATTTAATTAAAATATGCAGAACATTAAATACACGATTAGAACTGCCTCTGTACTGTGTTCAGATTATTGTGCTAAGTATTTAAATAATATTTACTTATAAGAAATAAACACTGTTTATAGTTTCTTCCTTTCTTTTTTTTTAGAGGGGGGAGGGGCAGAGGAAGGGGGAAAGAGAGAATCTTTGGCAGGCTCTACGCCCAGTGCAGAGCCTGATATGGGGCTCGATCTCACAACTCAGAGATCATGACCTGAGTGGAAATCAAGAGGCAGACTCTTAACCGACTGAACCACCCAGGCACTCCTATAATTTATTTCTTACAACTTCACAGTGAGATAAGTATTATGAACCTGAACAAATTGAAACTGAGCTTATAAATTTGCCCAAGATCACGGAATTAGCAAGGGACAGAGCAAGAATTTATATTCTGATCTGGCAGTGTCCAAAGACCATCGAATTAATGATTATGTTATTTTGTTACTCAAAGTTTTCTTTATGCTTACTCTATACCTGTCATATGTGTAGCTATATTGTGGTCACAAGAAATAAGTTTGAAAAGTACAAACAACAGTGATAGCCATCAACAATAGTAACAATGGCTTTTTAACAGGGGCTCACCTGTCTATCATCTATTTAGAAGCTCCTGTCTATGTCCTACTAAAATACATATGAATACATGACAAAGATGAGGGATAATAAAATAATTTAAAAATAAAATTAAAAGATAACTTACTATATGAACTGAAGAAAGTGCCTAACTATAAAATCAAAGGAGAAGAATTAAACAAAGCCAATGTAATACATAAATATAAGACAGAACAAAAAGTAGCAACGGAAGTGATCACTGAAGTTATCTCATAAACCCCATCCCCTGAAGGGAGAGTCTGAAGACACGGTCTGTATTAATGAGAAAAATTAGAGAAACAGGCAATACCCTCAGCTGTTTTTTAGAGGTAGACAGAGTACGATTTCCCTCTTCCATTTTTATATTCGTTCTTTCTACATGCCTTCAGAAATGACAACTTGCAGAGAAAATGAGGCAAAGGTATATACTTTGTATAATGCTCCCACAAGTGCCATTAAAGTGCTTGCCTGCGAGGGGAAAACCCTGGCTGAAATTGGAACTTTGCCTGTATTCCACTGGTCTGAAGTATCTGCCTGGTAGGTAAGATCCCACTTCAGCAGTACTGCAACCGATGAGTACCAGCCACCTAAAACTGAGCAGGAACTGCTTCCTACTGCCGACCTGAGGTGGAAATCTGGCCAAGACCCAAGGTAGTCAGTGAACATGTGCAACGTAGCTTGCAAATTTACTCTGTCGGCAAACACCAACAGAATAACCACCGGGTTTAGCTGTGTCCTTGCTAAGGAGACAGGATTGAGATCATGTATAAGTTAAGATGATTTGGCATCAAGGAGTATAAAACCTACATGAAATTTGCTTAAATAGTGGTTATTGGCTCATTCAAGAGGACGTCTAAAAAAAGACAATGTCATGGTTGTTTGACCTCAAGGCTCAACAAGGTGAAGAATAAAGGTATCTACTAGCTCTCCACTCTGCTGGGTGAAGGCTCAACTTCATCCCAGAGCTATTCTCACAGTTATGGGATGGCTGTAAATGGCCCCCTATCCATGTGTCCTCATTCATATCCTTTCCTTAGGTCTTCCTTAAGAACAAATAAGAACTCTTCTAGAAACCACCAGTAAATCTCTACTTACATCCTTTCCTAAAGGAGTTAGTGGCAGGTAGAGAGAAAGAATAGGATTACACTTTGGAATTGAGAGTGGAATCAGCTTCCCTATGATAACTAGATGCTAGAAAAAAGGAGGTTATATTAAGAAAATTAACACTCTTTTAGGATGGAGTAAGGAAAAAGGGAATGCACAGTGGTTGATACATATCATATATCCATCACACATCCCTAGTGCTCCACAAAAGAAAGAAAATATTACTCTCAGAAGTCAAATCATTTATTTTTTTAAATTTTGATTTATAAAGGGATATGAAGAAAATTTTAGGAGATTACACTATTTTTGTGATAATATGCATGAAAACTGGTTGCTATGTGTGACATAATAAGAAATATATATTTGCTCTCTAACCCGTTTCCACATAGGACTCCTAAAACTTGTAATTTCCTGAGTGAGGCTGTTGATAGTAGCATCTTACACAGAGCTCCTAAATCCCTTGGAATTTCCTGGGTGATAAGAGGGTCTTTTGTTAGAGGCAACTTTGGTGGGCTCCTGGATAGCCTCCAGATTAGGGCTGATCACCAGCAAGACCAAGCCAATATTAGTACCTTGTAAATTTCATCCTTGCCCCCACATCCTTCAGGAAGAGACGGGCTGGAGGTTATTAGCAACCAATCCTATCTATGTGATAAAGCTTCCATAAAAATCCCCAAACTATGGGGTGTTGAGAACTTTCAGATTGGTTATATACATCAAAGTGCAAGGGGGGGAACGTGTTCAGAGAGGGGATTGAAGCTCCACACCCCACCATCTGACATACCTTGCTGGACCACACAACCATTTTGCTGTGAGTTGTACCCTTTATAGTAAACAAAAATGCAAATATAATATTCGAGAATTTATGGGACCAGCAAAAGCAAGATTAAGAGTGTAATTTATAGTGACAAACATCTATGTCAAAAACTTAGATGATTTCAAATAAATAATCTAACTTTACACTTTAAGAAACTAGAAAACACACTAAGCCCCAAGTCAGCAGAGGAAAGGAAATTATAAAGATTAAGGTTGAAATACATAAATGGAGAATAAAAAACAATAGAAAAAAATTGATGAAACTAAGAGTTGGTTTTTTGAAATTAAAATAGACAAACTCTTAGTTAGACTAGCCAAGGGAAAAAAGAGAGAAGACCCAAATAAATACAGCCAGAAATGAGAGAGAAGGTATTAATAATCAATGCCACAGCCTTAAGAAAGAAGGAAATCCTGCCATATACAGCAACATGGGTGAACCTAGAGGACTTAATGCTAAGTGACATCAGTGAGAAAGAGAAAAAAGACAAATACTGCATGATCTCACTGATATGTGGATTCTAAAATAGTCAAACTCAGAGAAACAAAGAGAAGAATGGTGGTTGCCAGGCACAGGGGTGAAGGAGAAACAGGAAGGTAGTATTCAAAGGGTACAGAATTCTAATTATGAAAACTGAGCCACCCTCAAGGAATTGAATCCTGCCAACAGCCACGTGGGTGAGCTTGGAAATGGATTACTTCTCCACTGAACCCTCAGCTGAGACCCCAGCCCTGACTCACACCTTCACTACAGGCACAGGAGAGACTCTGAAGTAGAGGGTCCGTCCAGCCAAGGATATAACACATAAACTTTGAGGTAATAAATGGGTTATTTTAAGCTAAAGAATTTTGGGAATAACTTATTAAGCAGTAGTAGATAACTAATACATCGCAATAACTCTCTGAAAGAAGTAGCATTACAGTCCCTGTTTTATAGAAACTGAAACCTCAAAAAAGATTAAATCATTTAACCAAGCATTCATAGTACTAGATACAAGAGGTAGAATTCAAAATCAGATCTATTTGATTTACTAAACCATGTTCTTACCAACTCTATAATGCTACCATCCTGTTTAAATATTTCCCACAAGCCAGGCACTGTATAGGGAACTGGGGACGCAGACAGGAAAGACCTTAAGAATTTCACAATCTTGTTTTGGAAAAATGACAACTAAAGTAATAAACAGTTGCATTAGGCTATTCTAAATGTTACATTCATTAGAGTGCCTAAATGTGAAATTATAATGCACAAAAGTTGTGCATCTAACAGCTTGGGAATAGGGGTGAAGGTGCATCTGAAGGCAAGAGGTAAACCAAAGAAGGTTTCTTCAGGATGACAACTGAACTAATAGTCATGGAAGGTGAATTAGAAATAACACTGCAAACAGAAAAAAAAGCACAAGAAAGTACGTAGAAAATGGAATATTTCCTGACTCCTGAAAAAAGTAGAAACATATTTTTATTGTGTATATGCACATATATGGACCATCTTTGGCTCTTAGCTCTCTCTCTCTATATTTTGTAGGAAATACATATCTATATTTTATAGGAATATATGTATAATTATGTATATACTACATATGTTACACATATAATATATAATATATAACATATAATTTATATATGTAATGACTTGATGCCCTTCCTAAAATACACACCTATTTTTAAACTACCTTTTCTCCACTTATTTGCTTTTATATTTGTCCAAAATAAATTAATCATATATGTGTGGTTCTATTCCTGGACTCTCTTGTGTTCCATTTGCCTGCGTCTATCCTTTGCCAATAGCATAATGTCTTGATTGCTGTACCTTTATAGTAAATCTTGAAGTCAGGTAGTATTGGTTCTTCAACTTAGTTCTTTTGCTATTTGTTTTGGGTATTCCATTTCTTTTGTCTTTCCATAAAATTTTAGAATCTCATTGTCAATTTGTACCACACACACACAAAAAAAAATCCTCCTGGTGTTTTGATTTGTACTACATTTCATACATAGATCAAATCTGGGAGATTAGATATTTTAACGGCATTGAGTTTTGCAATCAATGAACATATCTCATGTATATATCTATTTGGGCTTCTATGATTTCTTGTATCTATGTTTTATAGTATTCAACATGCTAATCTTGCAACTATTATGTTACATTAATACCTAAGTATTTCATGACTTTTGTGCTATTGTAAATGATACTTTAAAAAAATGGTTCTATTTCAAATTCATATTCAATACCAGTATACAGAAATGGTTATTTTGTATATTTGCTTTGTATCCTGCAGCCATATTAAACTCATCAGTTCTAGCTGCTTTTTGGAAAATTATTTGAGATTTTCTACTTAAATAATCACATCATCTATTAACAGAGGACATTTTAGTTATTTTTCCCAAATGGTATAACTGGGTTTTTTCTTTGTTTTATCATACTGTACTGGCCAGCACTGGCAATACAATATGGTTGAAATGGTTGATAGTGGACAACTTTGCATTATTTTGGTCTTAGAAAAGAGTCAGTCTTCCAAGTGCCTTTTATACTTACCTTGTTGAGTCTACTTTTTTTATGCCATTTCTCAAGATATTCATTTCCTTGTATAGATCTGGATTTCTCTCTGGTATTCTATTCTTTCTGCTTGGAAGACTTCACATAATAGAGTATCACAGACTGCTGGAATGCATTCTCTCAGATTTTGTTTGTCTGAATACAGTCTCTATTTTGCTTTCATTTTTAAAAGGCATTTTGATGGGACATGAAATCTCTGGGTTGACTTTTTAAAAAGTATTTTAAAGACATATTAGACACAATGCCTGATATCTGCTAAGATGCCTATCTTTGCTCCTCTGTATGTAATATATCTTTTTTCTTTGGCTACTAGACTTTATCTTTGGTTTTCTGTAGTTTCATATGAAGTATTCAGGAGTGTGTGTGTGTGTGTGTGTGTGTGTGTGTGTGTGTGTGTGTATTTCTTCTTAGGGTTCTCTGAGATTCTTCAGTTTGGGATTTGATGTGTTTCATTACCACTACTTTTAGAGAATTCTAAGCTACTTTCTCTTTGAATATTTTGTTTGTTTTATTTCCTCTCTTGCTGGTACTTCAATTATAGGTATGTTAAACTGTTTGATGTCCCAGAGCTCTTGGATATACTGACTTTTATTTTTTTTAATTTTCACTTTTTTTCTCTTCATGTTCAGTTTGGATAATGTCTATTTACTTATCTTCAAGTTCACTGGTTTTTTCCTTAGTTGAAGTTGTAAAAATAATTCTTCATTTCTGACACTATTTTCTAAGCAGTTTATCCAGTTATATTTGACACTTAGAGGAATTTTAACCTCATTGTTGAAATTAACAATCTATGTATGTATAATTCCTTCTTTTTTTAATTGATCATATTTGATCAATTTATATTGATCATAGTTATTTTAAAGATCCTATCTGCTAGCTCCAACATCCAGACCATCTTTGGGTCTTAGCTTTTAGTTGTTCCCATACGTCTGTAGCACAGAGATCATTTCTCTGTATATTCTTGTCTCCTCTGGTGGTATACTGTTGCATGTATTTAAATGCTTGCTAGGATGGTGGTAAGGGGCAGGTGTATTCTCTGTTGTGTTAGCATAGCCTCAGTGTTAGGTAGCCTTCATGTGCTTAGGTCTTCATGTTGGGGATTTTTAACCCCAACTCCTTTCTCCCTCTCCTTCTCATGGCAGCCAAAATCAGTCTGTGTCTGCAGCTAATCTTGTACAAGAGAAAATTTCTGATCTCTCTTCCAATGGCGGAAGGCTTCCAATGTTCTGAGTGTTAAGAAACTGAATACAGGAATCTTTTCTGTCTCTCCCAAAAGATAAGAAGCTTTTCTTCTACTCTTCTCCCAGCAGCAATAGGTCTTCCCTGTGCTCTGAAAATGACAAGGTTTACTGTCCCTTCCCCAGTGGCTTAAGATTTTTGTTCCATATGAGAGAAGGATCTGAGTAAGGGGTGAGTTTTTTTTTTTTCTTCTCTGCAGTGGTTGCTGATCACTTCCTGCACAAGGGAGCAGTTCTCTCTGGTCTGCAGCCCTGATTCCTGCAATCTTTCTAGGGAGTTCCCACTGAAAGACTATGGAAAGGGACTACAAATGAGTGCAAATTCCCATTGTGTCATGTCTATGTTGTCACAGTAGCCTACACCTGGCTTTAAGCAATAGAACTGATTTCTTTTTACTGTTGTGCAAGATGACTGGTGTCTCTTTCTCCCGTGTTCTGCCATAGTTGAACCAGTATGTGTGACTCTCCTTAACCTGCCCCTCCTTTGAATTCAGTCTCTTTGGTTGTCAATCTGAGTCCAAGAGGAGTTATGATTTTGTATTTTATTTGTTTGTCTTATAGTTAGGGAAGAAATGATGTTCTTTCCAGAATTCTGCATTTTAGAAAAAACTAGAGCTACTTTTAACTTCTGTAATTCCCATTATATTATAAAATGAAGAATTATAAAAGCAGAGTTCAAGAACTGGATTATGAATTAAATGTTTATATTAATTAAATTAATAGTTCAAGACCAACCCATGCAAACAATAGCAGACTCTTGGTGGTAACTCTAAAAATCTAAATTTAAAGCTTTTTTGAATGTGAGGCTAGGTCTCTGCTGTGACGTCACTAGAGACCCAAAATAGGGAAACTGGAAAGAAGAGAAGAAAGGAAAGTGTCCAGAAGAACTACACCCCTGATAAGGTTTTGTTGTTACTGCTGTTGCTTTACAGCATGGGATTGGGAAAAAGAGAAGAACTGAATGATAATGAGACTTTAGGAGAAGAAACTATAGATATAACCAAAGCCCTTTTCTAAGTGACAATTCTTAAGAAAGGCAGATTTTTTAAGTGATGTTCTAGGAATGAGTGCCCAACACAGTTTATTATTTCCTTCCTTTATCACAAGTCCTCCCTGATTACGCCTGTATAAGTTAACCTTTCAGTCCCTAGAATCCTTCTCTTGTAGCATATCGTATGACCCTCACTGATGGCTAGCATTATGTTTACATGACCCTTACCTTTTTAATTGGAATACAGTCTTTATGAGAGGAGAAGCAAAGTCCCATTATTTTTTAGATACTCCTTAGTACTTAGCATAATATAATTACACAGTACATCTTTAAATGGAAAAGGGCAATTAATTTTTTCTCCATGGATAGTAACCATTTGTTCAGTTTGTCTAGGTATATCACGATACTGATCTCTTGAAATTCTCTGACCAAACTCTGCCAGGGACGCTTACAGAAATGGATGAGCCCAGAAAACATATAGTTGTCTCTGAAATTTTCTCAAGACCTATCTGGCTCTTAGGCCATAGAATTTCTAAGATCTGGCTAAGTTCTTAACTTCATGCTTTAAAAAAGCCTGTTTAATACTTAAGAAAAAAAAATTTCCTTATTTGACAGAGAGTCCATAAGCTCTGGGAGCAGGAGAGGGAGAGGGAGAAGCAGGCTCTCTGCTGAGTGGGGAGCCCAATGGGGGCTCATTCCCAAGACACTGGGATCATGACTTAAGCCAAAGGCAGAAGCTTAACAGACTGAGCCACCCAGACACTCCAAAAAACCTGTTTAGATATATCAAGACTGTATTATGCGAACTTAAATAAGTCAGTCAGAGAAAGACTTATTGATTTTGTATTTGACGTATTTTGATCATATTGACGTATGATTTTGTATTTACCATATGCGGAATTTAAGAAACAAAATAGAGGAACATAGGAGAAGGGGGGGAAAAGGGAGGGAAGCAAACCATGAAAGACTCTTACCTACAGAGAACAAACTCAGGGTTGAGGGAGGTGAGTTAAATCGGTGATGGGTATTAACGAGGGCACTTGTGGTGATGAGCACTGGGTATTATATCTAAGTGATGAATCACTAAATTCTGTACCTGAAACCAATTTTACCATATATGTCAACTAACTAGAATTTAAGTAAAAAATTAAAATTAAAAAAAAAAGAAAAAAGACATGTACAGTTTCTTGATGATGTTGAATGATCAATCACTGAGAAGTCCTGCTTATAGGCTAAGGGGGTAGGAGAAACAGATGTTCCTCACACCAACTCCTGGTCCCTTATTATCTATTTTATCACCCATCTTACCTGGTACAACTTCATTGTTTATCATTCTAAGCTTCAGAATTTGCCCTTCCCCGTTTGTTTGAAGTAATCTTTTTGCTGTCTCTCAATTTTTGTCTGATTTGGTTTTGTTTCCAGAATTTCCTTATATGCCTAGCTCCTTTTGGGTTGTTGACTGCATTTCAAAAACAACATCTCCTTCAGGTCCCTGCACTAGAACACAAAAGCAAACAACATCCATGCTGTTTCCTCACCTGTTCAGTTCTACATTCCCAGCTAGGAGGAAGCAGGCACACAGGACCGTCTTACCTAGTCTTTGGACCATCAGCAATATCCTGCTTCACTCAAGGTAGTTATATGGCATCAGTTGGAGGAGAGAAAATTCACACAAGATGTGAGTGTGTGTATGTGTGTGTGTGTGTGTGTGTGTGTGCTGTATCTGTGTGTGGCCTGGAGAGTTGAGGTCAACAGAGTGTGTTAAGTAGGTGGGGTAAGGAGGTAAGGAAGAAGGATCCAAACATAGGGAAGATCTGGGGATTTGCAAAGGTTAAAAAAGGTGGGGGAGGGGGTTGTTTGTGGAAACACAACCTAACTTATTTTTATACAGCATTTCTCTCATGTTCCAACTTGGGGCTTTACAGGAGGTAAAGGAGGTAAAGCTTTTACAGTTCCCTCTAGTGAATATTATACAATCTCTAAGCAACTCATCAAAGGCATGCACCTAAGGTGGGAAAATATTTCTGGCTTATAATTAATGTGTTTCTTGTTTCCATTTACAGAAAATTTCAGAGTTTCCAATAGTTTCAGGTATAATGTACTTCACTCAAGTTCAGACGAACCTTTTTTAGAAAGTTATTTCTCAACTATCACTCTGAATAATGTTGGAATATAACAAAGTTATTAAATAATTTTCATTTAGGGAGTAGCAATAGTTATTTCTTTGAAATAGTTTTTCTGCTGTATATGCTCTGGAGACATCCATTCATAGCTCTTCAAATTCTATATTTTTGTGGAAACTCTAATGTCAGTAAGTGCCCAACCTTTCATCTCTCTACAAAGCTGATAATACATACAGGTCAGGGCTGATATGAAAACAAAATAATGTAAACAATCCTCTTTGAGAAAGACAATGATCATATAATCTCCCTGATATGAGGAGTTGAGAGGCAACGTGGGGGGTCTGGGGGATAGGAAAAGAATCAATGAAACAAGATGGGATCAGGAGGGAGACAAACCATCAGAGACTCTAAATCTCACAAAAAAAAGTGAGGGTTGGGGGGTTGTTGGGGAGGGCATTAGGGAGAGGGTGGTGGGGTTATGGACATTGGGGAAGGTATGTGCTATTATGAGTGCTGTGAAGTGTGTAAACCCGGCGATTCACAGACCTGTACCCCTGGGGCTAATAATATATGTTAATAAAAAAAATAAAAAATTATATAAAGAAAGAAATTGTATATATAATAACATCTAAGATATATAAAATAACTAAGAATAAATTTAATCAAGTAACTGAAAAAAACCTGATGCTCTTTGATTCTAGAATAAGTCAGATTTATTTATTTCTCTCGGTGCCTTAAGAACTAATGAAGGCATAAAATGCAGAGCTTTGACTTGGAGATACTCTGTCTCATTGGAGCACAGCCTAATACAGGTTCTCTGGTAGAAAAGGATCCTGTGGTTTAGATAACTTGCTGAATTAAAATGTTATCACCTGAGCACTGGGTGTTATACACAACTAATGAATCATTGAACAGGACATCAAAAACTAGTGATGTACTATATGCTGCTAATCGACGATAATAATAAATAAATAAATAAATAAATACAATTTTTATCACCAGATCTACAGAAATAAGAGAGTGACAGCTAATCCTATCAGCAAACAGAATGATGACCCTGCATTAAAACTGACTTCAATACAAGTGAAATAAGAAAGACTCCTTGAAAGGAAATAGCAAAAAGCAAATTAAAGATTAAGGTTATCAGGATTTCTGGCTAAAATAAATTATAATCTATAGTTATACAAATTAATGTATATAATTATAATTTCTTTTAACTGGTACAAAATTAGTACTTTTATGCTACCTATAATAGGTAGATATTAGATATATATAATACCACTCAAAACTTCATAAGTTTTGTTGGAAATTTTTTTAAATGGTGCATGAACACTATTTATATATAGTGAGATTTTAAAATTGGTCTTGAGACCTTTATTGTAATTTTAAAAGAAGAATATTTTAACAGAAGCACCTTTTATTGCTATATAGTCACCTCCTTTTATCCTGTTTTCAAAAGTACATTTTGTCAAGGTAAGTAGTTTGGAAAAAAAAAAAGTGAAAAAACACACCAATGTGACCTAATCTTCATAAAAATTCCATTCTAGCTAATGGAAGTCGAGCTTATAAAGGGCTATGATTAGAATAATATGTCATAACCCAAACATTTTAAATTCCATTGGGTGAAACACGATCTGGACTATTTGGGCAATACTTTCTTGTAAGAGCTTGATTACTAAAATCCCTAAATCCTTAGACCTTTTTTTAAGGTCTAAGGTCTTTTTTTAAAATAATAGTATTTTTTCCCACTGGTTTCACCTCTTAAATAATGAATTTTTATCCTTTGAAAAAAATGAACTCTTTTTAAGCAATTAGTAGTGCTGAGAGTACCTGGTACATTCATCTAGATTTGCAAAGGAAAATTGAAAACAGTCCAGCAATTTAACTGCAAATATTAGCTACGGAGCAGCTCTAGCCACTCCTCCTCTTGCTCGGCTGTTGCTAGGCTCCCCGCTCTTTCCTGAGGATTCTCCACCTAGCACACTGCAGAGGTGGGATCCTGTTCATTTAGCAGCAGCAAGCCTAGCTTTTATGAAACAGTGGTTTATTGTAATCATTTTCTCCTTTAACTGGGAGAGAACTGTGTATTTTGAATAAATTGAAAGTAGAATAATAAAAAAAAAGAAACTGGTTTATATTCTCATGACTACTTCTAGAAAGGATAATAAAACATTGAGAGGGCAATCCTACTTTTTTTGTCTTATGCTCATTCCTGTGCTTCTTTTTCATGTACTTTTAAATTTTTATCTATTTTTTAATTGTATTTTGAATGTTATGAGCAAACTGTAAATTGATTCACAGACAATCCTAATTGTGTTTATGTTGTAATAGAGACACTCGAGTTAATTAACTGCTTTATGTTTGGATACTACTACATAGCATATATATACATATATATATATATATGAGCCATATATATATAGGAGCCAGGAAGCACCTTCTCCCTGGACCCTAGGTCATCAGGTGTCAAATTTAAAGACCACCTGCTTTTGTAATTTGACTTCCTACTTGGCTACTGTGACGGCCGATCCAGAATATAAAATTTTTACAATATGCAGTTGCACTTTCTCATTTCCAATAGGACTTAATTTCCTTGTGAGGGCAACTTCCCTGGTCCACTGAAGATCTGTCGAATTTCTATCCAGTTGCACATCCTATATCTGATCCATAGCGTTTCTTGAAGTTATATGTTATTACAAGCTCTATGTGGCCATATTGATTCATTTAAGTGAGGATTTGGAGCTCTGCTGTTCCACATTTTATGAAGCAGTATTATCATGGAAACAAATCTTCCCATTTCCTTCTTCCCTTGTAGTTCCTTGGGTCTTTTCTTGGCATTCAGCAATATTACTCACAGAGTTTGGGAAATGAATATCTAGTAATAGTACCAGGAGAAATCATTATTATACCTAAGAGAAGCTTACATTCCAAATATCAGTGTGAATGTATTTGCTGCCTTTTGGACTATTGTTTCAAAAAAATTTAAATATACACTTTCCAATCTGGCCAACTCCCAAGTTGGTATTTTTTACACTGTACTTAAGCAAATAATTCTGTGTTTTTTCTATATAGCCCATTTTTTTTACTGCTTAGAGTGTCAAGTTCAAGTAGAAAGGGTTGAAATATGGAAATTATGAAAGAAAATTTTTTGAACCATCTTCATAGCTTCATTTCCTGTCCAGCCCAAGCCTCATTCCAGCTGTCTGTTATTAGGACCCTGTTAACCTGTGGGACTTCTCATCCAGCTATACAATCTCTGAGGTCTTAGCTACAGCAAGATATTATGTGCTATTTTCCTCACATGCAAGTGGGAAAATTATACACATACAATATATAAATTGAAATATTAAATCCCAAAATACATTTTATATTAAACTTTATATTAAGATTTATACACATATAATTGTATGCATGTATTTTTGGTTTCCTGCCTTGTCATCAGAGAGAAAAATTAAAACCACAGGTGTAGAGTAAGAGTAGAGGAAGGCCCTCAGGTGTTAGCCACACCATCCTGGTACCTCTAATTGAATATGATGAGGTGCTAGCAGGATTCTTGAGTTCCTTACTCTGTGGGATTTGGGCACCACATGAGGCTGTATCCTGTACCAGACTTGGAAGCCTGCCCTGTGGCTCATCCCTTACTTTGTGAATACATTCCTCATAATAAATTGTGCCTTTGCCCTGGGACTCCCAAATTTCAGCTGCAAACTCTATAAGAAGTTCCCTGAACACTCCTGAGCCCTCTCAGATACTACTCTATCCCAGACTTGAACTTGACTTGTCACATTAGTATATATTATTGTGGGAAGGTCAGCGGCTTCCTTCCTGACACTTTCTTTAATTTTTGTTTGTGCCATCCACAGTCTCACACACCAGCACTTCTTAGAAACCTCTTCCATTATGGCTACACACTTCTGGGAACTAGTTAAGTTCAACTGTCATAAACAAGAAGTCAGCCACTCAGATGCACAAAACCCAAGAGTGGAATTTATTATAAAGTTTCAGGATGCAATGATCAGAAGCAAAGATGCCTGCTAGTCTGTGGAGTTACATATGATGCTCACTTTGCTTGTTAGCAGGAAACTACAAGGCAACTACAAACATTCTTTTCCATTTGAACTTCTTCTGATGTAATCATCTTCCATTACAGTGACAACTTCACAGCAGAAACTTGGTTTGCTTTTTTTATTCTCTTCAAAATGATATCATTAAACAACTCTTCTGAAGGGATCAGAAGAAACTACAAGAAATTTATGAGACTCTGTCCAGTTGTAGACCCTTTGCCCCTCTATCAAAGTTGGGTGAAATTAGCCTATGGGATCAATAGTTATTATAGGAGGTGGACAGGCCAACAAGGCAAATGATCTTATAAGGCTTCTTTCCTGAGGATACCACACTAAAAACAAATTTCTTTTCACTCCAACAACCTCTTAAGGGAATTTTGGAATGTTAGCTGTTTGATGAATACTACTATTGAGAGAGATTGGGATGTTTCTAATAGGCCATAAAAGGAATTGTCTTTCTGGTCTCTACGTGAATTCTCTTGCTTCTTCTAATTGTAATTGGCATGCAATCCCTTGTGCTGTCTACCATAGGACTGTTTCTGCCTTCAGCTCTTGCCTGGGGAAATAGTTTCTTGGGAAAGCATTTCAATAATTCCTAGGACTTTTTTTTTTTTTAATTTTGCTCTAAAATATATGAATCTGCAATGGATAAGTGGCTATGTTTGTATAACCTTATTATAAAATCCTATGACAAAATATTCTTAAAGGCCTTGGGCTAGAAAGTGATAGTTTTAACAGGAAATATCTATCTAGAAAGACAATTAATTGATCACTGAGAATCAAGGGGAGATTCTTCTGGATTGTCTTTTTCATGAGAGAAAAGAAAAAGGAGTCTTAAATATTTTAATTAGCTTATTTTCTTTCTTTTTTCCAGCGTTACTGAGATATAAAGGACATAAAACTTGGTATAAGCTTGTGTACAACGTGATGATTTGATACGTGAATGTACTGTGAAACAATCACCACAGGAAGGTCAGCTAACACATCCAGCACCTGGCATATTTACTTTTGTGTAAGAATGATTTTTTTTTTAGAACTTTTAATATCTACTCTCTTAGCAGTCTTCAAGTATTCGATACATTATTATTAACTGCAGTCACTATGCCCTACATGTGATACTCGGACCCCATTCCGAAAGTTTGTGCCCTTTGACCACCTGCAGTCAATACAAGAGAATTAAAAGTTGTCTAAAATTATAATAGAATAATAAAACTAATGATAACAATGGTATATTTAGTTAGGATACAATTGATAATTAATACTATATAATTAATATAACAATTAGTATAATACCTGTATTAATATTTACATATTCTATCAATACTAATATGTATAGAATACATATTATTATAGTATCTTACAGTATCATATGTTATTCCTATTACTATTATAAATAACCTGTTGAACTTAGCACCGTGAAGATTTGGGAAGATACGAGGAAAAAAAACTAAAGAAAGGAGAGAAATCCAAAAACTTACTTCCTATTTCATAATTTTCTGTCCTACATTACAGACATAGCCTTTTCTGATAGAATATCAAAGAGAATAACAAGGAGCAGTTTCAGGAAATGCCTCCTTTATCTATTTGCATTAAAAAAAAACATTTTGGGAAAAGCAATTCTCAATTGCTTTTTTATTTAAATTACAATGTGGGAATCAGGAACACAATTTCAACAAATGATAATGTACAACTGTACAACTAATTCAGCTAATTAACAAGAGTGGTTTCTCTCAGGGGCTAGAAGTTGTGATATAGAGGGGAAAAAAAGGTCTCCAATAGCAGCATTTCAGAGGAAAATTCCCTTTTTAGAAACAAGTTACCTGAATTAATGAGCTTAGCTGACTCGCTGACTAAATCATATCCTTTCCTCCCTGGAAACTCCTCAGACAGAAAATCCTTCAAAGGTTTCTGCTTATCCTCTGAAGTGCAGAGCAAGTCCCATTTTATTAAAAGTCTCTCCACCTTTAATGAAGGAGATTAGTTTTACTTTCACTTTTTTTCTCTTCACGAATCTTTACCACAGAGAAGAGATAACTGACAGAGAACAGGTGGTACACAAATCCTTCTAAAGCAGTGACTACTGCATACAGGGCAAACGAGCAACATAAATATGCAAATGTGGTCATTCATGTCCTTATTATCCATAAATGGGAAACAATTACGCGCGAAATGCTTTGGGGAATAATTGAGGTAAAACGGCTTTTATGTGCTGTGCGACAGGGAGATGTATTTCGGTTCTCATTTGCCCATTTTAGCATCAGTGTTGAGGACTTCGCAGGAACTCTCAAGGCCTGTGGGACTCATGAATGTTAATTAACCTCAAGCAAAGGCTTCACCTATGAATGCAGAAAACATTCAAAATGCAGCTCCCTTCCCCAGCCTATAGGCTCTAAACTTGGTGAGAATTAAGGCCAGGGTCAGAACCTGAAATGTCTACAAGCAGCAGGGGATCACCTGAAGAGTGTTTTCACTTCCGGCTACTGATGCTAGGTGGTCAAGTGGGAATGTGGGTCCAGGCCTCTGGATTTCAGGGAACAGCAAGATCTGTCTGGGAGGGTCTGGAGCCCGGGGTGGGAGAGGCCACGTGGGGGGGGGGGGGGCAGATCATTCAGGTCCCAGCTGTGCTATTTGCCACCTATGCCATTTTGGAAAATAAGTTAAGAATCTCTCTATGCCTTAATTTCCTCATTTGTGAAATGACAGTAATATGGGTAGCACTTCAGAGGACTTTTTAGAAGATTAAATATGAGCCCAGCATCTGGCACAGAGAGAATGTTATTACTATAAGCCGTTAAAACCATTTAAGGGAAGTTCAGAAATCCAGTTTTGTATCTGGAATCTTCTAACTTTTAAATGCTAATAACTTGATTTTCTTTTAAAATGATTGGGTCTGCTAGAAAACAAACAAACAAAGAAATAAATCAACAAATAAATACATAAATAAACCTCATCCAAAGTGAAAATCTGGCCCAAGGCCCTCAGTTTGTGACTTCCGCCTTTAGCTTGTTTGAGCCCGTTGAAAAAGCTCTTATGAATTTCTGCTGGTTTTAAGGTTTAATAGCCATTGTTCAGAATTGTTTATTTGCTTGTATTTTCGCTTTCCATTTGCAAAAGGACATGGGCTTTTGCTAGCTGACACGAAAAGCCATCGTTTCAACTCAACGGGTCGTCAGTAAAACAAAAAACCGCACAGGTCATTTTAATAGCATGAAAATGTGTAAAGAGGAGAATAAGTGTCCCAGAAAACTGCAGCTTGGAACACTTATTGATATTGAAGAGAAAATGACCCCTGAGCCTCATGGCAGCCGACACAAAAAAAGGAAGTATCATGAGTGTGTAGGAACCACCTGGTCCAATAGAAGGCGGCAGCATATCACGTTGTCAAAAGAGATTTCTTTCAGCTTGGAACTCTAAAATTTCTAAAATGGGTCTTTGTAAAAGGAACATAGGACAATTTACCAAAGAGTGACTTCGGTAGCAGTTATATTTGAAAAAGTGGGGAATTTCTGTATACACCAGCTCCTTAATTCAGCCTTGTTAGCATGCATATTCCTAGCCATGTAGAGGTATTTGCAAGAGGCAGAAAGAGAGGGTAAGCCTTTCCAGATATATCTGGACCACACCGAGATGAAGCTTAGAAAATTCTGAGGTAAGAATTGTTAGTATGATCCTCATTTTTCAGCTTTCCCAAACATCGACAATTTCAGTAGGGGTCCATATTACGGACACTCTATGGCAATGTAAATATGCGTTGACTAAAAGAAGACCTGTTTACCCTGTAAGGACTTATTTAGCAAGAGGCTTCCATTAAGGTTAAACAATAACCTTGTTGTTTAACCCTTAAACTGTCCCTGCTCCCCTTCCCCCAGGGGACTTACTTAAAAACAAGTCCTGGAAACCAGCCCCAGGTATCAAAGCTCAAATACAAGGGTGGGTCAGGCCAGGTAGAGACATCCGATCAGTGGGGGGGCTGCATACTGTCTCCCTGGTTACCAAGGAGCATGGGCCCCGCCCTTTGGACACCTTTTGGGCGCCAATTCTGACCAAGGTGATAGGCTGGTTCAAATGTCTACTAGGGTAAATTGTAATTCAATGGGTCACCTAGCATGACTGTGCAGCTTTCTCTGTGTGTTACAGTTTCATTGGCTGCCTGTGCGTGGCCTTTGCCCTTAAAAACTAGTCTGTGAAACAGAAAAAGGTCACCCTCTCTTGGAAGAGGTGCGTCCCTGAACGTTCGGTCTGATTCTTGATGCCTGGCGTGGAATAAAGCTTTGCTTGACCTTCACTTTATATCAGTCTCACTTCTTTAATCACGGACCCATTTTGGGGGGGCCCTAACAACCCCACAAGGCAAGGATGTGTGTGTGGACTGGGGGAGAGAAGGATAGCAAGGAGGAGTGGAGAAGAGCATAGGAGAGAGCGGAATTCTCCAACTGTGACCGTGAGCCCATTCAAGTCCTTGAAAGAGTCTGGAACAGAGCTCCAGAATTCTGCAGCAAAAACGGCAGACAGATAACCTTATCCTAGAAGATTTTTTGAGGGCAGTTAACAATTTTCTCTTTCTCTTACAGAAGAACTTTAATCTAACTCCTGTAGAATGGTGGATTTGGAACAGGCCTGCATCTTGACAGGTCAGCAAGGTTTAAAAGAGCAACAAAATACACCCTGAAAATGAGTTCTAGTAAGTGCACTTTTATTCTCTTTCTCCTTCCCTGGAAGAGAAGCTACATGATGGCAGAGATTATTGTCTGTTCAGTATTTTCAGGGTGACTGGCACAAAGTCTCCTCTTAATAAATTGTTGAGTACGTGATCAGAATGGTTGTTACATTCAGAAACATACACATTTTTTTATTTATTATTTTTTCAGAGATTTTATTTATTTATTTGACACAAAGAGACAGAGAGCATTAATGGGGGAATGGCAGTGGGAGAGGGAGAAGCAGGCTCCCCACTGAGCAGGGAGCCCAATGGGGGGCTGGGTCCCAGGACCCCAGGACCATGACCTGAGCTGAAGGCAGATGCTTAAACGACTGAGCCACCCAGGCACCCCCACATGTGATTTTATTTTAATAACAATTTTTGTTTTGGCATATTTCCTACTTTATAGCTTTGGCTGAATACAATTAAGAAACGGGTTCATCTGATACTGAAAACAGGTTGCCTTTATACACAGATGGTTCTTTAGAAAATATTTTATCTTCTTAGAATGATCATTATAGTATCAATGATCAGAGATTTACTTTCTTATACTAACAAATGCATAAAATATTGAATGAATTAACAAATTTGAAATGTCTGTCATTAAAAGAAGTAAGACTTTATGTCATGATGGAAAATACTTATTAGGCTTTCTGTGCACCAGTGGCTGTTCTCCACTTTTTGTATTTATTATTATCATTTATTCCTTACAACTGCTCTGTAAATTAGGTTACTATTATTATCTGTATTTTTTAAGTGAGGAAATAGAAGGACAGAGAGCCTAATCTGCCTTCACACCAAGGAAGTCTGGCTCCACAGCCCACGCTTTCAACCACCATCACAGTTTCACTACATTTTGCTCAATAAGGAATGCCCAACCCAGTGCTAGGCACACTGTCTGTATTTGAACATGACCTATTAAGTCAAATCTCTTATGGCATAAAGGAGGAGAGGCCATTTGGAAAGCATCAAACATTTCTGCAGAGAAGAGTTTACTCCCCAAAGCCCATAAATTATTTGGCTCCCTCACATTAAAGAGTGCAAAACATTTTTGAGCAATCCAATTGTCTCACTGGTTGGTATGTACTTGACTTTGCCAATCTGTCTGTAAATTTCTAAAATGTTTCCTGTGCATTAAGAGGCTGTGGAAAGTTTTTATATTAATTTAGAACAGGAACAATGCTCATTATTCCTATTGCCATGAGTTGTACTGTCATCTGACAAATTAGAGGCTGTATGCATCACCTCTTGGGTCTTTAATCATTTTCTGTGGGTTCTTGGTTTGACCAAATCAATTTTATACATTACAGCTAGAGACTTTACTACAAAGAACAAAACATAAGTAGGTTCATTGGGGAGGCCCTTTTAGTTGCACAAATACAAATTAAATTTATGCCTAAATTCTCTATACATAAAACCTATAAAGGCCCTAAGTACTATAAGGCCCTAAAGACCCTAAAGACAGTCATTACTGTTGACCCTTAAACAACATGGGTTTGAACCGTGCAGGTCCATTTACAAGATGTTTTTCGATAAATACAGCACAGCATTGTAAATGTATTTTTTTCTTTGTGATTTCCTTAATAACATTGTCTTTTCTCTAGCTTACTTTATTCTAAGAACACAGTGTGTAATACATATGACATAAAATATGTGTTAATCAACTATTTATGTTATAGGTAAGACTTCTAGTCAAGAGTAGGTTATTTAAGAGTTAAGTTTTGTAGGTGAGGGGGTTAAAAGTTTTATGCAGGTTTTCGACGGCATGTGGGGCTGACCTGTAGAAGGGTTAGCTGTACTTATTCTGTGCAACTGAAAGAATACTGTATTTACTTTCTCAGCATGCTTTTTGCCATCTATGCCTGCCTATGAAATATGGAGCAAATGGGGATTATGCAGACAATCTGAGTGACTCAAGTATAGTCATATTCTAAGCCCCTCTTATTTCTCCATTACAATCTATTCCTTAAAATCACTGAAAAATTCTCTAACTTCTCTACTACATATTGCTTAGGTAGGCTAAAATAGGAAAAGGGGCAGAATGAGAGAAAACCAGAATGAGGAACCCACTAAATGGAAATTGATGAAAGGTCTTAGTGAGGTATTGTTTAGATGAAGACTCATAAAGCTGATATTATTAATGAATGATCTTTCAGGATCTAAGTGTAATAATTCAAATGGGAATGGTGGTCTGATAAGATAGTGGGGTCATAAAAGGAAATATATCCTTCCCTAGAAGCGGGAGGAACCGAGGAATCTCTTCCCTTTTCCTACTGCTTTTGGGTGCATGATTTGCATGCAAAAAATCCTCACCAATGAGGACAGTTCAACTAGAAGAGATGCGCCAGACACACACTTGCACTGGCTCCTGGGCCTTGTCAGTCCTGCTGGGCTGCTTTGTGTAACTTGGCATGGTGATGTGTTCAGACAGGATGGATCAAAGCGCCCAAGAGCCAACTGTGAGAATTCAAAGGCAAAAGGCTTCAGATGATCTGGAATGTATCTTGGTGTAAAGCTTCCCGGTGTTTTAATTTCTTGTAACATTTTACCTTTTGGGGCTTTGCAGAATTTAACTATGGTTGTAGTTAAGTGCTCAGTTGGGTGTCTGCTTCTATCACTTTTCCTAATGAATGCAGTATGAGAAATTGGATTATCCTACATGGGTTTTCTTACGTATTTGTCTAAGCTGGTCAAATCTTTTCACTGGAACAAATTCACTGAGCTTCTTCCTGCTTCTGTGGGGGAATAAGAGATACAGGGATGCCCTTAACTGCTAGATAAATCTAGCTACTAAAGTGAAAAACCACAGCTGGATGGCTGCTCCAAGCGATATTATGAAAGTGGGTTAAGACAAGAAATATAGGGCCTTATTAAAATTTCAAGGTCGATTGAGACAGCCAAGATATAATGAATGGTATTGGAGTTTGGCCAGGTCAATGGTGTTAAAACTCACTCAGAGACATAGATAAATTTGAGGCCTGGGCCTTTGTTTAACCTCTCATCCAAAAAATGGTTCTTCTTTGCCAAAACTTTTGATACTGTTCCAGAATATTGTTTAATAGGTAACTCCAAAGCAATGCTGCCTTCAATTTAATCACCTTGGACTCTGCAGAACCCAGGTGTTAAGGAGAAAATTAGACAATTTTTAATCTTTATTTCCCCCTTTTCCTATTGGTTAAATCATTAAAACAAAATAGCATATTAAAACATTTAAGTCACAAAATAGTCAACATACAGAAGAATATTAAGAAAACAAATGTTCTCATCAGGAAAAAGTACACAAAAATGAAATCTTAATTCTGCTGTTGAATTTGGGATGCACAGCTATGAAAAAGTTTTATAGTCATCACCTAAGTAACATCTTGGAGTTAAATAAAATTATGTTAGCTTTAATAAGAGGAGATTACAAATTTCACTATTGGTCAAAATTCACCCAAATAACAGGATTAGATATACATCTTTTATCTTAAGAAACTTATTCCAAACTTTGAGCCCAGACTTCAGTGATGCTATTATTAAATTAAAATAAAATATTCTATGAATATGGAGAACAAAACCCATCCCACTGCTCTTTTAATGTACCTACTGAATGGACTTAAGTTAGTTTTAAGGATCTTCTTAATATCATTTTCACTGATATTAGAAAATAGAACTTTATGCATACAACTGCCTTGATGCTACCTCTAGGACACATTTTTCTTCAGTTTGTTTTTACATATATTCTTAGAGTTGAAAAGAGTCAAAGAAGTTGTCTAGTCCAACCTATCACTTAGTGTAGGACCTCATCTTTCCTACCCATGAAAAATAATTCCAATCATGTAGAACCTTGTTTCTTCACAAGGCTGCTTGTCCCATGTGTAGATAGCTTTAGTCATTTGAAAGTCATTCCTTTCCTTGAGTGGAATTTTGCCTCTGTTATTGCCTACACAGGTTCTAATTGCCTCCTTCAGAGGAAAGTAGCTAAAAAATTTATTGAGCTATGACTGTACAGTGTACACTTTTCTGCTTGTGTGTTATACTTCGATAAGTTGATTACAGGAGACAAAAGTAAAAAAAAAAAAAGAAGGCAGTGAAATCACTATATCTGAATTACTGCAGTTTTCAGGAGAAGGTATATCACAATTTTAAGAGAGATATTTTTAAAGAAAACCCATTGAAGAAAGAAAAAACAAAACCCACAGCTTTTAACTGGTTGAGTATCTGTGACATTTATGAAATGTTTCATTCAGACCTTCCATTGTGGGGTCAGACGACCATCAGAGAAGCTAAAAACATGCCTGATGTTTACAAAAGTGTGTCTCAGATGCATCAAAAGTTGCATCCACTTTGGTCAAGCAGTTTTGACAGAGTTTTGGATTGAGGAACCCTACATATAAAATTTTACTGAATTTTTTAAGAACCATTATAACTGAGAGGGAGACAGAGATGTGAGCAAGAATGAAGAGAGAGAGAGAGATTAAGCAGGAAGAGAGATGGGAGTAAATCAGGCTAAGACCTAGCGATGAAAGAAATTTCCACGTAAGCATTGTGTGTGGGTATAGTGGACGCTTTTTGAATGTGTTTTTAAGTTAGGAAGCGTTTCTGCTTTGGGGACGCCAGGCTTGCTGCTCAGATTAGGTCATCCCTGGACGTTCACTGCATTTAGTTTTCTTTCTTTCTTTTTTTCTTTTTTTTTAAGATTTTATTTATTTGCCAGAGATAGAGAGAGAGATTAGGTAGAGATTAGCCTGGGAGGGGGGAGCTAAAATATAAACAGTGATCTAATTAGTACCTGGAAAAATTAAAAAAATAACCTAATGATCTAAACTGTGAGCCCAATTTAAATAAAAATCAACTTCTTGTAAAGAGCAGACTGTTTTGCTTGGTTGGACTTTTAAAATCTTCAGTGATTGGCTAGCATCTGCGTCATTGTGTGATACTTGGAAAATACCAAAAGTTTCATCTGTGCCTCAAAGGGCCTACCCACATTCAACCTTATCTTATCCTTTTATTATGGGAGATAAACCAGGGAACTCAAAGTGGAAAAAACAATTCAAAGACATTGTGATATGTCAAAAAAAAACCTTGTGCACCTGCCTTGAGAATCCAGCTCAACAAGAGTGGATATATGACAACATCAAACTGGTAAAGTTACTTTTGTCGCAAACCAAAGGACAAAAATACTCATTTGACACAAAGACAATATCAAAGAGAAACACTAGGCACACACAGGACAACCTTGTTTTAAGCTATGAAGCGTTTCTAATCACATTCCCATTAACTTATACAGAGTTGGCCTGATCCATTAAAAAGAGAGATCATGAAATTATAAAAAAGAGTTCAATCAAATATTAAAAGATTTCATTTTTAGTAAAAGGATTTCTCACAAAAATACAAGCCCTTTTATAATAGCATTGAGCTTTTTTTTTTGTTTTTTTGTTTTTGTTTTTGTTTTGTTTTTGCAAATCTTTACATTATTGACAAGAAGAAAGTTGAAACTGAGAAATGTAAGGATATCAGATGCTCCTAAAAATTGAAGGTCAATCAGAAATATACAGAACACATTTTTCAAATTATGATGTGTCAGCTGGCATGGAAAACTTAATTTATCAAAATTGGCAGAGACCATAATTGGGGCAAGAATTCTGAACCTCAACTAATTTTATTTGGTTTAGGAGAATGAAATAATCTTCCTAGGATTCATTACTGTTTTTAGCTGCTGAGGGCAAAATTTTACCCGATATGTTGACTGATGATCAATATTTGCCTCTGAGAGTTCTGAGATTTGACTGAAGCTTCCATTGAATGGTTTTAGCTTTTATATTCAACAAATATTTATTGGGCCTCCTGTTATGGACCAGGCCTTGTGCTGGATCCCGGAGCTATATAATCAGCAAGACATTCAAAGCCTCTTTCATGGTGGACAATTCTAGTAAGGGCTGGGAGGGGGGAGCTAAAATATAAACAGAAGTGTGTATATGTGTGTACGTGTGTGTGCATTCACACAAACATCTGTGCATTGATCGTGTAGTAATAAATAATATGAAGAAATTAATGCAGGTAAGGAAATAGAGTATGTGTATGTATATGTCGGACTGTGAGTGGGGTCATCTTATTTAGTGAAGTCCAGAAAGACTTCTCTGGAGAAGTGGCATTTGAACAAAGATCTAAAAGCGTAAATGAAACATCTTGGGGACATGGAATCTACCAAAAACAGAGAAAAATAAATGCAAAGCCACCAATTCAGGACTAAGTTTGGCCTAATCAAGTAACTCTGAAAATCCAGTCTAGTTCAAGAAAATAGAGTGAGAAGTCAGGGGGTGAGTTTGGAGAGGAAGGCTAAGGTGAGACTATGCCCCTGTTTATAGAATTAAACCCCTGTTTATGGAACATGTTAGGGAATATGGGTTTTACTCAGTATAATGGGAGCCATTGGATTGTTTGAATGAAGACTTATATGATCTTTTGTACATTAAAGGTTACTTCAACAGCTGCATGGAAAATAAATTTAGTTAAGTTAAGAATAGAAACATCCAAAAAGGCTAGATAGCTATTCCATTAGTCAAGGTAAGAGATGATAATGGGTTGCTCTAAAGTAGAAATGGGAGAGGTGGGAAAGGATGGTATGCTTGGGATACATCTTGGAAAAGCCTATAAAACTTAAAGCCTATAAAGACGAATTGAATGTGAAGTTAAGGAAAGAGAGAAATCAAATAGGACTTCTTAGATTTTCGGCCAAACTGGGTGAATGTTGTTAATATTATCAAAATGGGGAAGAAAAAGTATTTTTGTTATTATCTATGTTGTGGTTGTTAGTTTTGTTATTGCTTGTTTGCTTTAGCTTGATTTTCTTGTTTTGGAATGCATAAAGGAAGAAAATAAAAAAGGTTTAATTTGGGGTACATTATGTTTGAAAATCATTTTCATTTTCTGAGGGAAAAAGCTAAAGGAGACAGATGTTAAATAAATTGTATCCAGAAGATGGGGGAGAGTGCCTGTAAAATGGTACTGAGAGGTCAAGTAAGATGCGAGACAAAAGTTAAGCTTTGAATTGGCAAAATGGAAATTGTTGACAAAGTTTTCACTGAAGCTATGGGGACAGTCTGACCAGAGAGGGTTAAGAGAATGAGAAAGAAGAGTTAGAACAGACATCTCCCTGGAGAAGGCTAGCATAGAGAAGAGGGATGATACCTGGAAATGCATTCTAGAGACTATTTTTCTTTAGATGGGAGATAACCAATTTGGTGAAAGTGATTTATAATAGAGTAGAAATCAATGATGTAAGATTGGTAAAGGAAAGCCCTTGAGTCATTGAGGATCCAATGCATAAGTAGACAGCGTTGAGTGAGATGGGAAGGTAGCCCAGATATGGGCAGATATTGGGAGGTGGGGAGTAATGGAAAACAGGTAAATGGGCACACGACAGAGAGTCAATCTGCCCAGAGCACTCAGCATCCCTGCAAATTGCTGCTGGGTGTGCAGAGAACGCAAAACCCTAAGCATTCTTTACCTGGACCAATGTTCAGGGTGGCTTTTTACAGCAAGGAACTTTGAGGGATGCAGGGTAGACTTCTGAAAACTCAGCTCCAAAAGATTTTTTTTAAAAGATCTTATTTATTTCTTTATTTGAGAGAAAGAGAAAGAGAGAAGGAGCAGAGGGAGAAGAACAAGCAGACTCTGCCCTGAGCACAGAGCCTGTGGGATATTGGTCTTATGACCCCAAGATCATGACCTGAGCTGACATCAAGAGTCTGATGCCTAACCCACTGAGCCACCTTGGCGCCACAATCCTAAAAGATTTTTTACTCTATCTCTTTCACCTCTTTCTGAGGCAGTTAGGGCACAAAAAATCGCCTTATTGAGGCAGTTAGGGCACACCTTATTGAGGCAGTTAGGGCACAAAAAATCACCATCACCAGGAAATATTTACTTGTGTTGACCATTTCCTGGGTAATGATCAAGATGAAAGTTTCAGAGAGAAAGGTCGTACAGATTATTTTGAAAATTCACAATTCTGCCCTTACTGTTAATGAGCCTGAAGTTTCTTTCTTTCCCCTTATGACAATGCCAGGCCAGCTTGGCTTGTATACATTCTGCCCGGCAGCCCACCTAAAGGAGAGACTAAGGATTCAAACTTAACTCTGATTCAGCTATCTGGATTCTTTTACTGAATTAACATGGTCCTAGCTCATTAAGAAAAAGACCACTTGGTCAAAAATACTGCTCACCAGTTCTACTTACAATGACTCACATGGACCAAGTTGGAAAAATATAATGAGATTACTAGAAATTTTTTTTAATTAGATTTTTCCTACTTATATCTGACTCCTCTCGTTGAGAGGTATTGGTTCAAACAGATGGCTGGAGAAAAGTAAAGTTATAGTTTACTTTAACTGGAATATAACCGGGCTGGGATACAAGTTTCATAGCCACTGAAGGAGAATGACAATTCTAGCACCAGAGGACAGACACTTAAGACCTCAGGTGTTTCAGGCGAAGGGAGCAATTCACATGCTTCTTGTCTCCTAGACTCAGCATTGCAGACTGACAAGAAATTTCATGGTCTAACTGAATCTGGCAGTATCTGCAGCTGGCAATTTAACTCATTAATGGGTCTTCCTACATATAGATTCTAAACTACACATGCCTGACACCTCCAGTGGCAGTTTCAGAACCTGTCCTCTTTTCAATCTTGTATGCGTACAATAGATGGACCCCTATAATCTTGTTTCCATCCTAATGATACACACTTACGTGCTTCTCCTGATGCCCAAGAAGCCTTGGGTTGCCACACACAGAAACCAAGGCTGCAACTACTCAGTGACCCTGCCCCACGTACCACATTAACCAAGCCAACCTAACCATGATCTAAATCAAGTTCAACAACAAATTCCAAACTAGAGTGAAGTATGTTCCTTTGTATTATATATTTGTATGTGAAAGAATGTCCTTCCTTTGAAGGTGAGGTTTACTCATCTTTTGTCCCTAGGATTATTAGTAATGACATTAAAGAATCAGCAAGTCGGTCTAAACACCCCTGCATAGGTCACAGACTGGCTTTAGACTATATCCTGGCTATCTGAAATAAGACCTGCTGGTACCCTGGGCATTTATTCCATTGCTGAGCCCAGGACCTTGGGGAGTAAAGTTGAAGTCGGTATTACATGCTGACCTCATCCTATTTCTTAGAGTCTCACTGACAGCATCCTTAATTAAATGCTATATGAGGCAAATAAAACAGACTTGGTCCCAACCTTTGACAGTCAGAAATAATCAGGGTGGCTAATGGAATGGCATATTTCATAAGAAAATTCAAGTTTTTCCAGGAATGTGTACAGCAATGGGACGGTTTGCTGGAAGAAACAATCCATCTTGGGGCTTTGTGCATCCTTGTAGGCTCTTGCTAAGAATGCCAAGAATGCAAGGCCCTGATGGCTCCATACCCAGGCCCTTTCTCGGGGTTGGTATGGCAGCAAGCAAATTTGAGTAGTGAAGTCATTCATGTCTCCCTCTCAGACAAAGAGAAGGTTTCAGACTGCTTGCTATGAACACAGTGAATTCCCCAACTCAGTATTCTTTGGTTGTTCCTATGGAGTCCTCATCTGGCCCTGATGTATAATGTCAACTCTGTGGGGCATGGATGCAAGGGCAATTGAGGTCAATCTGATGCTCATGCTGCTGGCTGTGTGGGCCATTTTTTGTGACTCAAAAATCCCATGTCTTCTGCCAGCATCCATGAAGAATTAACACACTAAGTTATGAGCTTGTAATTAGGATAAAATCAAATCTCAGATCCAGCAACAGGTTTAGTAGATGGGAGATGAGGTAGTCCTTCTCAAGTGAAATCAGAAACCTAAAAATCCATTTATAGTAACAAAGAGGGAGGAAGGCTCGAGGAAAGAGAAAGTATAAACGGTGACCTTGGGAAGCAGAACTCCAAAGGGACTGTGGTCTAGTGCTAAGAGCTTCTTTGAGATGGGGTTCCTAAATTTAAAGTGATATTCATCAGTGCAATGGGTGATTTATGAGTTTTTCTCTAGCCGCATTCAAATTGCTTGGAGGTATGGAGAAGGTAGAGTGTTAGGTTTAACCGTAAGTGTAGTTTTGCCAGGTGAGTGCAATAGAGAAAGACAGGATCAGGGTTGCTGACAGTAGATGCAAGGGAATATAATTAGACCATGAAATTCAAGCTGAGATAAAGGAGATGCCAATTAGTTTAAAAAAGAAATGGTTAGAACAATTGACTAGGAATAATGAAAAATATCTTTGAGCTAAGAGAACTGGGGAAATAGAGCTTATGGTTAGGCAATAGAATGACTGAAAGTGAGGGTTTTTTTGTTGCTGCTGTTGTTTGTTTGTTTGTTTTTTGTTTTTTTAGTGAGGTTATTGGTGATAGCTGTGACCACAGAGTGGCTAGAAACTGAGGGGTGGTAGTCACCGTCATTAGAAATAAGTAGGCCAGTGGGAGATAACAGGTGCATGGACTTTGTGCGTGGGTGTTGAAGCTTCCAAGAATGATGAAAGGTGGATGATTTTAAGATCTTCAGTGACAGAGGGGAACGTACCAGGAGGTAGAATGAAGGTTGCAGGAAGGAAAGGCAGTGGGTGGCATCATCTAAAGCCACATGCTTTAAAAATAAATTGAGATTTTGAAAATTAGTTTTGAAGTGGAATTTAGTGATTCATCAGTTGTATATAACCCCCAATGCTCCTTACACCAAGTGCCTCCTTCATGCTCATCCCGCAATTACCCTTCGCCCAACCCACCTCTCCTCCAGCAACCCTCAGTTTGTTCCCTAGAGTTCAGCATCTCTTACAGAGGAAAAGTGAATGCTTTTTCAGTAAATATAGTGTTCCTCTCAATTTTCATCTTATTTTAAACAGAAGAACATAGGAGGAGGGAAGGGAAAATAAGATCAATTGAGATTTCTCGTGAAGAAAGAGGAGCAACTGCCTAGGGTAGCAATGAAATGAGAAGGACATTTAGTTTATTTTCAGAACATGGGATTTGGGAGAATAGAAAACTGCTCCCACTTGAGAGGATTGCCCAAGAAAAAGGATCCTGAGAAAATAGTCTGATTTCAGCTCAATCAAGTAGGTGAAAGAAATGTTTGGGTAAGAGGTTAAGGACATTGGCAATCGAGCTTAGGGTAAAGCTTGAGATACTTAGCACACAGTGGGAAGTCCAGAAAAGGGTGGGAAATTGGATAAAATTAAGCCATGCCCAGAGCATTTGGGCATAAGAGACTGAGGCTTGATGGACCTGGCATGAAAGGACCTGCAATGCCTGGGCATCTAGGGGTGACTGAGGTAAGCACACCTGTAGGTCATAGCAAAAGAGATCCAAGTCTTCTATAAGAGAGTTAGTTAACCTAAGGCTTGGAATAACTTCTTTAAAACTAGGACCTCAGCTGCTCTGGATTTAACTAAAATTCCAGGTGAACATGATGTGGAGGTGGTTGGGAGGAGGATGTGGGGCATAAAGGTATTTCTGAAGTGTCTTCTGTGTTAATGTCAGAAGACAGACTCTCTCAACAACCCCAGCAGTGAACTTGGGCATAAAAGCTCTAACCATTGATTAGGTCAGCTAAAGGTCACTAATACTGTTCTTCCTAATGATTAGCATGTTTAAAGAAATTTTGGGGGATCTTGGGAAGCTAAAAAAAGACATGTGTTGTCAATATTGCCATCCTCCCAAGCAATAAATATGCAGGTGACCAGGTCATGTGAGGGTTTGCAGCATTGTTTACTGCAAGCACAATTCATCATATCTTCAGCCTTTTCTCTGAACATTTGGTTCAATTTCTTGTACTAATAAACACCTGCATATTATTAGGAACGGCTGCTGCTCTTACAGGTCTTTTAAATGGTGGGGCCCACGTTTTCACATGAAAATAGGGTCTCGATGTGAAAATGTGCCATTCAGGTCCTCAAATTTCAAGGACAGCATCTATGGAATGACAATGTGGATTACTGAGAATTTAATTATTAATCTCTTAGTGAAGAATTTATAATGCTTTCATTCTCTTGTTTCAGAAAACTAGTCTATTTCTAACACATGTTGGCCAGAGTATTTGATTTGGAGCGCTGGCATCTGTCTCCTGATTTTATTCATTTGAGAGGTTTTCCTTAGGTCTTTGATTTCAAGTCAACAAAACGATGCTAACCTTATAAAGTAGCCAAGGCCCCTGCTGTCATGGTTACCTATCTTTGTCATTAAGTTATCACAGACATGCCCATTCTCTATATTTGTTCTGTATTTGCTCTACCAAATCATGACCATTACATTTTCCTACTAGCTATAATATCTTTATAGATAGCAGATAGTAAGCACAATAAACATGATTTTCAGAATTAATCTATAGGTAGGTGGCATACTTTTCCTAATTGTGGTAGTCACCATAGCAAAACCAAAAGTAGTACAAGCAGAACTGTGTTCATACACACTACAAATAGTTTTGTGTCTAGAATATGCATAACAAAGGCAAAGGAATGAATTAGATGTATCAATTGGAAATACTAGTGCACATTTTATTAAAGATTGAAGCAACATTTGATCTTTTAGAGTAATAGTTTATATATATCTATTATCTGTTCAAGTTATTTAGGATCTATACTCTCAAACGTGAAATTGTAAGTAAAAAAAAAAAACAATGCATGTTTAAGAACAACAATAAGCCTATAATATAAAATCAGCAAATGAACAAATTCTATTGAAAATTCCTCTTTAGGCAGGAGATTTTGACGGTCCCCATATACCTCAATGTTTCATGAATACATGACACTGTCAATGTTACATGTTTGGCCCTATGTGGCTATTTCAGTCAGATTTAGGTAAAGTGACAAAATTTCATTTTTAAGGAAAAGTGAATGCTTCATTTTTAGTAACATTGTGCTTGAAGCAGATGAACCTGAGAATTGAGAGTTCCTGCATATAGTCACTTTGCCAGGTGGCTCTCATCGGGGTGTTTATTGTTAAAAACCCCGCTATTTCTGCCTGAGGTTTGAAGCCAGGACTTCATAGGATCCCCTGCTGCACTCCTCAATTCTTTCCATGCAGAGAGCAGATGGGTGAAGCAGAATAAATCCCAGGCTCGGAGGCAACAATGTAGCATTCCAGAGACCAGTGATGGTGTTGCTTTTAGTTGGAGGAAATGCTAATTGGATTTGGGAGTGAAAGTTAGCATTGAAAATTGGACTTGGTTTATGAGACAGTTGGGAAACTTGTTAAAGGTATTATCACGACCATATTTTGATAAACAGAGACAAAATGTGAACATTACAAACATTAGTCAGTTGTTTCCAATTTAGCTTGGTTGGTCAGAACAAGATGCTTCGAGGGTAAGCACACAGGTCATGAGATCCTGTCTTAATTTTTAGAACTTACATTGTCCTTTGTATTAAACAATGCTAACTTATCAAGTCGTTTGGATTCTTATAATTTCCAATAAATTCCATCTGGCGTAAAGAACATGAACGGGTCTTCTTTTTCTGATTTGTCTGACTGCTTTTTTTATGGCTTCACTTTTATGGCTTCTCATGGTTTTTGTTTCCTTTAGGAAGACATCATGTATTTTCATCATTATATCCCTAGAACTGAGTCCATTGCCCCAAACTGGAAAGCTAAAATATAATAGAAAGAAGCAGCCAACATTCCTTCCAGTAACGGTCAAGGATGGTCATACAAAACAGAACTAATTTACTGATTTTGGAATAGACTGAACAATATTATTCAACTATAGGCCTTCTTTAATTATACATTTATTTAACTTTCCATTAAAATTATGAGCACTTGGGTGGCTCAGTTGTTAAGCATCTGCCTTTGGCTCAGGTCATGATCCCAGGGTCTGGGATTGAGCCCTGCATCGGGTTCCCTGCTTTACAGGAAGCCTGCTTCTCCCTCTCCCACTCCCCCTGCCTATGTTCTCTCTGTTGCTGTGTCTCTCTTTCTCTGCCAAATAAATAAATAAAATATTGTAAAAATAAATAAATAAATAGATAGATAGATAGATAAAAAATTTAAAAATAAAACTATGTGAATACATGGGCTTAAATAAATACATCGACCTTTAAATCAAGTGTTTATACACAATTATTTTTTCAATTTGAGCACTGTGGCTATGAGCACAGAGCAGTAATGACAGTATGTGAAGATATTTTGCCAAAGAAATTTTATTTAATGATTTTGGGGAATTGGAGAATAGTAACCATTACTGCAACTAGACCCATGAGCTTCCAAGGCATTAAAATACCTAAATGGATATTCATATTTTTCTCAATTATCTCACTGAATGAGACTTTTGGTTTCTCTGGGCCATGATAACTTGCTTCACTTGTTGGAATTCCCAGAAGATACCCTGGATCAAAAGCTAGTCCTTCTCACCAGAATACTCCATCTCCATGTTTTTACTATTTCTCACTTTCTGTAACCTTAAGCTGTCTTTATTTCTATCTCCCTGAGTATTGTCTTCCAGGACTCTGAGTTAATTTCTACTCTATTATAGTTCACTTTTAATTATAAAAAGTTAGAAAATTATTTTGTATATGCAACCACAACCATTTTCAACATAGAAGGTAACTCTACAGGTAGTGAAGAGTAATAAATACATTCTTAATTATAATAAAAAAAGAATAGTTTGTGGCTATATTTAATAGCTCTAGTGGTTTCTTTGAATGGAACTCTGTCATTAAATGTATTATAAAACTTACATTTTTTATCATGATGGAAATTTTATTTTAATAACAAGGGATAAAACTGGAAAAAAGCATAGCTTGTAAAAAATAAACTGTGTGGCATTTATTTCATTAACAGAGACCAGTGGGAACACCAGTGGCACCAGATGAACTGAGCAGACCAAAATAACACTACAACAGCTCTGCAGTTTAACTGGTCTTGGATCCACAGCCCATCAGAGTAGGCCAGGACCTATCTGCCAAAACTAATCAGGTGACTGCCAGCTAAAATTAAAAAACATTCTGATAGGACTTGGAGTCTCCTAAAGTAACATCCCAAATGTCCAGGATTCAACTGAAAATGATCCATCATACCAATAACTAGAAAACTACAAACTGACTGAGAAAAGAAAATAAACTGACAACAACACTGAGTTACATCAGATGTTAGAATTATCAGACAAGGATTTTAAAGAAACCATCATAGAATAATGTAATAAGTGATTACAAATTCTCCTCAGATAAAGACTTCTTAAATTTGGCAAAAGACATAAATCCAGATTTGAAAAGCTGAATGGATCCCAAATAGAACAAACACAAGTAAATTTACACCCAGACACATCATAAATAAAATTTTGAAAACTAAATACAAAGTTGAAGGTATTATCACTATCTTGTGTTTTCTTTTCAAGCAGCCAGAGAAATGATGCATTACCTATATGGCAATACATATTTCAATGACACGATTTCTGATTGTAAACCACGAAGTGTAGAAAGAAGTGGTACAGGGAGGAGGAGCTAAGGTGGCAGAGCAGGAGGAGGACCCTAGGCTTGCCTCATTCCTTGAAAACAGCTAGATAAATATCAAATCATTCTGCATACCCAAGAAATCAATCTGGGGACTGACAGAACCAGCTGCACAACTAGAGGGAGAGAAGAGGCCACATTGTGGAAGGTGTGGAGACATGGTTCGGGGGAGAAATGGACTGGAAGTGCTATGGAAGGGAGGGAGCCCTGTTGATGAAGAGAGGTGAGAGAAAGAGAGAGAGAGAGAAGAGTAGTGCAAGGAAAGCACTTCCCCCAAAGCCACTGACTGGGAAAACAAGAAGGGCTGATTTTTGTGAGTTTTTACAACCAGGAGGTCTCAAAGACTAGAGTTTTTTGGGTTTTTTTCTTTTTTCCTTAGAGAGAGAGAGAAAGAGAGAGAGAGCACATGCACATATGTGCACACACAGGCCAGAAGGGGGAAGGGCAGAAAGAGAATCTTAAGCAGGCTCTACGCCTAGCTCGGAGCCCCACACACAGCTTGATCTCATAATCCTAAGACCATGACTTGAGCCAATATCAAGAGATATTGGCTTAACTACCTAAGCCACACAGGCACCCCTCAAAGACTAAAGTTTCAGAGTTCCCAGGTATGGCTCATATAGAACCCAGTGGACACCACAGTGCTCTTGTGGAGAAGAATGACATAGAGCCTGGGGGCAGAGGATGGGACCTGAGGATTCCCTGGAACACACTGGGAGAGATGATTCCCCCATTTAAAAAAATTTTTTTTTTATTTTTTATAAACATATAATATATTTTTATCCCCAGGGGTACAGGTCTATGAATCGCCAGGTATACACACTTCACAGCATTCACCATAGCACATACCCTCCTCAATGTCCATAACCCCACCCCCCTTCTCCCAACCTCCCTCCCCCCAGGAACCCTCAGTTTGTTTTGTGAGATTAAGAGTCATTTATGGTTAGTCTCCCTCCCAATCCCATCTTGTTTCATTTATTCTTCTCCTACCCCATTAACCCCCCATGTTGCATCTCCACTTCCTCATATCAGGGAGATCATGTGATAGTTGTTTTTCTCTACTTGACTCATTTCGCTAAGCATTATACCCTCTAGTTCCATCCACATTGTTGCAAATGACAAGATTTCATTTCTTTTGATGGCTGCATAGTATTCCATTGTGTATATATACCACTCTTCTTTATCCATTTATCTGTTGATGGACATCTAGGTTCTTTCCATAGTTTGGCTATTGTAGACATTACTGCTATAAACATTCGGGTGCACGTGCCCCTTCGGATCACTACGTTTGAATCTTTAGGGTAAATACCCAGTACTGCAATTGCTGGGTCACAAAGTAGTTCTATTTTCAACATTTTGAGGAACCTCCATGCTGTTTCCAGAGTGGTTGCACCAGCTTGCATTCCCACCAACAG
>NC_081566.1:35492114-35583518 GCF_022355385.1 Mustela nigripes | reverse complement strand
TTTAGGATTTTTTGTTCCATTTCTTTGAAAAAGATGGATGGTACTTTAATAGGAACTGCATTAAATGTGTAGATTGCTTTAGGTAGCACAGACATTTTCACAATATTTATTCTTCCAATCCAGGACCATGGAACATTTTTTTGTGTCTTTGTGTCTTCCTCAATTTCTTTGTGTCTTTGTGTCTTCATCAATTTCTTTCATGAATACTTTATAGTTTTCTGAGTATAGATTCTTTGCCTCTTTGGTTAGGTTTATTCCTAGGTATCTTTTGGTTTTGGGTGCAATTGTAAATGGGATTGACTCCTTAATTTCTCTTTTTTCTGTCTTGTTTTGGTGTAGAGAAATGCAATTGATTTCTGTGCATTGATTTTATATCCTGACACTTTACTGAATTCCTGTACAAATTCTAGCAGTTTTGGAGTGGAGTCTTTTGGGTTTTCCACATACAGTATCATATCATCTGCAAAGAGTGATAGTTTGACTTCTTCTTTGCCAATTTGGATGTCTTTAATTTCCTTTTGTTGTCTGATTGCTGAGGCTAAGACTTCTAGTACTATGTTGAATAGCAGTGGTGATAATGGACATCCCTGCCGTGTTCCTGACCTTAGCGGAAAAGCTTTCAGTTTTTCTCCATTGAGAATGATATTTATGGTGGGTTTTTCATAAATGGCTTTGATAATATTGAGGTACGTGCCCTCTATCCCTACACTTTGAAGAGTTTTGATCAGGAAGGAATGCTGTACTTTGTCAAATGCTTTTTCAGCATCTATTGAGAGTATCATATGGTTCTTGTTCTTTGTTTTACTGATGTGTTGTATCACATTGATTGATTTGCGGATGTTGAACCAACCCTGCAGGCCTGGAATAAATCCCACTTGGTCGTGGTGAATAATCCTTTTAATGTACTGTTGAATCCTATTGGCTAGTATTTTGGTGAGAATTTTCGCCTATGTGTTCATCAAGGATATTGGTCTGTAGTTCTCTTTTTTGATGGGATTCTTGTCTGGCTTTGGGATCAAGGTGATGCTGGCCTCATAAAATGAGTTTGGAAGTTTTCCTTCCATTTCTATTTTTTGGAACAGTTTCAGGAGAATAGGAATTAGTTCTTCTTTAAATATTTGGTAGAATTCTACCGGGAAGCTGTCTGTCCCTGGGCTTCTGTTTGTTTGGAGATTTTTGATGACTGTTTCAATTTCCTTACTGGTTATAAGTCTGTTCAGGCTTTCTATTTCTTCCTGGTTCAGTTGTGGTAGTTTATATGTCTCTAGGAATGCATCCATTTCTTCCAGATTGTCAAATTTGTTGGCGTAGAGTTGCTCATAGTATGTTCTTATAATTGTCTGTATTTCCTTGGTGTTGTGATCTCTCCTCTTTCATTCATGATTTTATTTATTTGGGTCCTTTCTCTTTTCTTTTTGATAAGTCTGGGCCGGGGTTTATCAATCTTATTAATTCTTTCAAAGAACCAGCTCCCAGTTTCGTTGATTTGTTCTATTGTTTTTTTTTTTTTTTTTTTTTTTTTTGGTTTCTATTTCATTGATTTCTGCTCTGATCTTTATGATTTTTCTTCTCCTGCTGGGTTTAGGGTTTCTTTCTTGTTCTTTCTCCAGCTGCTTTAGGTGTAGGGTTAGGTTGTGTACCTGAGACCTTTCTTGTTTCTTGAGAAAGGCTTGTACCACTATATATTTTCCTCTCAGGACTGCCTTTGTTGTGTCCCACAGGTTTTGAACAGTTGTGTTTTCATTATCATTTGTTTCCATGATTTTTTTCAATTCTTCTTTAATTTCATGGTTTACCATTCATTCCTTAGAAGGATGCTGTTTAGTCTCCATGTATTTGGATTCTTTCCAAATTTCCTCTTTTGATTGAGTTCTAGCTTCAGAGCACTGTGGTCTGAAAATATGCAGGGAATGATCCCAGTCTTTGGATACCAGTTGAGACCTGATTTGGGACCCAGCATGTAATCTATTCTAGAGAATGTTCTGCGTGCACTAGAGAAGAATGTGTATTCTGTTGGTCTCAATGAAATGTTCTGAATATATCTGTGATGTCCATCTGGTCTAGTGTGTCATTTAAGACCTTTATTTCCTTGTTTATCTTTTGCTTGGATGATCTGTCCATTTCAGTGAGGGGAGTGTTAAAGTCCCCTACTATTATTATATTATTGTTGATGTGTTTCTTTGATTTTGTTATTGATTCGGTTATATAGTTGGCTGCTCCCATGTTGGGGGCATAGATATTTAAAATTGTTAGATCTTCTTGTTGGACAGACCCTTTGAGTATGATATAGTGTCCTTGCTCATCTCTTATTATAGTCTTTGGCTTAAAATCTAATTGATCTGATATAAGGATTGCCACTCCTGCTTTCTTCTGATGTCCATTAGCATGGTAAATTCTTTTCCACCCACTCACTTTAAATCTGGAGGTGTCTTCAGGCTTAAAATGAGTTTCTTGTAGGCAACACATAGATGGGTTTTGTTTTTTTATCCATTATGATACCCTGTGTCTTTTGACAGGGGCATTTAGCCCATTAACATTCAGGGCAACTATTGAGAGATATGAATTTAGTGCCATTGTATTGCCTGTAAGGTGACTGTTACTGTATATTGTCTCTGTTCCTTTCTGATCTACCACTTTTAGGCTCTTTCTTTGATTAGAGGACCCCTTTCAATATTTCCTGTAGAGCTGGTTTGGTAGTTGCAAATTCTTTCAGTTTTTGTTTGTCCTGGAAGCTTTTAATCTCTCCTTCTATTTTCAGTGATAGCCTAGCTGGATATAGTATTCTTGGCTGCATGTTTTTCTCGTTTAGTGCTCTGAATATATCATGCCAGCTCTTTCTGGTCTGCCAGGTCTCTGTGGATAAGTCTGCTGCCAATCTAATATTTTTACCATTGTATGCTACAGACTTCTTTTCCTGGGCTGCTTTCAGGATTTTCTCTTTGTCACTAAGACTTGTAAATTTTACTATTTGTCACTAAGACTTGTAAATTTTACTATTAGGTGACGGGGTGTGGACCTATTCTTATTGATTTTGAGGGGGGTTCTCTGCACCTCCTGGATTTTGATGCTTGTTCCCTTTGCCATCTTGGGGAAATTCTCTCCAATAATTCTCTCCAGTATACCTTCTGCTCTCTCTTTCTTCTTCTGGAATCCCAATTATTCTAATGTTGTTTCATCTTATGGTGAATTATCTCTTGAATTCTCCCCCTCATGGTCCAGTAGCTGTTTGTCCCTCTTTTGCCCAGCTTCTTTATTCTCTGTCATTTGGTCTTCTTATATTGCTAATTCTTTCTTCTGCCTCATTTATCCTAGCAGTGAGAGTCTCCATTTTTTTGCACCTCATTAATAGCTTTTTTGATTTCTACTTGGTTAGATTTTAGTTCTTTTATTTCTCCATAAAGGGCTTTTGTATCTCCCAAGGTTTCTCTAATATCTTCCATGCCTTTTTCGAGCCCGGCTAGAACCTTGAGAATCGTCATTCTGAACTATGGATCTGACATATTACCAATGTCTTGATTAGGTCCCTAGCCTTTGGTACTGCCTCTTGTTCTTTTTTTTGTGGTGAATTTTTTCGGCCTTGTCATTTTGTCCAGATAAGAGTATATGAAGGAGCAAGTAAAATACTAAAAGGTTGGAACCCCAGGAAAATATGCTTTCAGAAAGTGGTTGATTTTCTGTTTCTAGAATTGCTGCTCTTCTTCTCTTCAATCTCCTGTTGGATTTGTAGTTGTTTGCAATCTTTAGATAAGCTATCTAGCTTATTTCCTGCTAGCTGAAGTAGTCAGCCTGCTACTTCTCTGCCATCTTGACTCCTCCTTCTGATTCCCCCATTTTGCAGCACATTTAGGAGAGGAGGCATTGCCTCTCCAGGAACAAAATAGCTAGCTGGTCCAGGTTCCCTCCCCACCCTTCAGCATAGGCACAGAGACACCTGCTGATGACAGCTAACCTGGACACTAGCTCTTTGCAGTGTTTTACTCCAAACTTTATACCCCTGTATTTTGGTGCAACTGCCCTTCTGAAACAAACCTGCATTAGTCCCAGCATGGTAAGATCTTCTCCTGGAGGGCCAGTATGAGTCCCTGCCAGGCCAGATCCCTAAAGTTTGGGAGTTTTAAAACTCAGCTGGCCTGCCTGGGATAGAACAGAAGTGGGCAGACAGCCTGGACACAGTCAGGTGGTGATCTGGGGAACACTTGGGAAACACAAGGAGAGATTGTTCACTCTTCTGGGAAGGCTTCCTAGACAATGGTAGGCACAAATTCCCCTTCTGGGGTCGGCAGGGGTGCTGGCCCCATTTGCCTGTCTGGCCCCTCAGCATAAACTAACCTCAGTAAGCATCACAGCACTAGCAATGGTGGCCTAAACCACTTACACTAAGCCCCACCCCACTGCGTGCTGCTAGTGCTGCTTTTGTTGGCAACTATACCTAAAACCCAAAGCAGCAGGCCCTTCCCCTAGAAGACCAGAACAACTCCGCCCTTCCCCCACAACACACCCCATGTCTACTGACCATAGACTTCTGCAAAGCTTCAGCTCTAGTGGAAATAGCATCAGGTCTCTTTAACACCCAGACCAGAGCACACCTAGTTAAAACACACCACGCTTTGGCCAAGGTACAAACACTCCCCACTGCAGGCAAGGAGAAACTACAGAGAACTGACCTGACGAAAAGAGCAGTCAAAACACAACAGCAGAGTGCACACGGCATGCACCAAAGACGCTTCCTGAAGCACCAGGCCCTGGACAGTATATGACTTCCTCTTAATAAAGCCATTACTCTCAGGACCAGGAAGCATAATAGACTTTCCTAACACATGGAAGATAGAGACCTAGACAAAATGCCAAGACAGAAGAATTCATCCCAAAAGAAAGAAGAAGAAAAGGTCACAGACAGGGATCTAATTGAAACAGATATAAAGAATATCCGTAATCTAATATTTAAAGCCATAATAATAAGAATACTATTTGGGCTTAAGAAAAGCATAAAAGATAAGGAGTCCCTCACTGCAGAGATAAAACCATTAAAACAATTCAGGCCAAGATGAAATAAGCAATAGCCAAGATTAGAAACCAACTGGATGTAATGACCACAAGGAAGGAAGAAGCAGAGGAACAAATCAGTGATATAGAAGATAAAATTATGGAAAATAATGAAGCTGAAAAGAAAAGAGAAAGAAAAATACTGGATCATAAATGTAGACTTAGGGAACTCAGTGACTCCATAAAGCATAATAACATTTCTATCATAGGGGTCCCAGAAAAGGAAGAGAGGGAAAAGGGGGCAGAAAGTTTATGTAAGGAAATAATACCTAAAAACCTCCCTAATCTGGGGAAGGAGACAGACATCCAAATCCAGGAGGCATAGAGACTCCCATCAAATCCTGTAGTCAAGGCTGTATGGTACTGGCATAAAAACAGATTCATGGATCAATGGAACAGAATAGAAAACCCAGAAATGGACCCACAACTATATGGTCAACTAATCTTCAACAGAGCAGGAAAGAATGTTCAATGGAAAAAAGACTGTCTCTTCAACAAATGGTTGGGAAAACTGGACAACAAAATGCAAGAGAATGAAACTGGACCACTTTCTTACACCACACATGAAAACAAATTCAAAATGGGTGAAAGATCTAAATATAAGACAAGAAGCCATCAAAATCCTAGAAGAGAATGAAAGATAGTAACTTTGACCTTGGCTGTAGCAACTTCTTACTAGAAACATCTCCTGAGGCAAGGGAAACAAAAGCAAAAATGAACTATTGGGACCTCAAAAACTAAAACACAGCCTACAGAATGGGAGAAGATATTTGCAAATGACATCTCTGATAGAGGGTTAGTATCCAAAACCTATAAAGAATTTATCAAACTCAACACCCAAAAAACGAATAATCCAGTGTAGAAATGAGATGAAAACATAAATAGACATTTTTCCAAAGAAGACATACAGGTGACTAGCAGACACATGAAAATATGCTTAATGTCACTCACCATCAGGGAAAAACAAATCAAAACTATAATGAGATATCACCTCACACCTATCAGAATGGCTAAAACTAACAAGTAAACAACAGATGTTGGCGAGGATGAGGAGAAAGGGGAACATTCTTACACTGTTGGTGGGAATGCAAATTGGTGCAGCCACTCTGAAAAAGAATATGGAGGTTCTTCAAAAAGTTAAAAATAGAGGCGTGTCAAGGTGGCTCAGCTGGTCAGGCGTCTGACTCCTAATTTTGGCTCAGGTCACCATCTCAGGGTTGTGGGATCGAGCTAGCTCCTCATCAAGCTCTGTGCTGGACCTGGAGCTTGCTTGGGATTCTCTCTCTCTCTATTTCTCTCTCTCTCTTCCTATGCCCCTCCCTTGTTGCTCAATCTCTAAAAGAAAACAAAACAAAAACAAAAACAAAGGGGTATATAGCTTTTGAAATGCTGAAAGAATTGTCAGTTCTCTTCATGAGTTTTCTAAATTATATGAAGTGATTAAAATAAGGATTATAATACCATCTGATCTTGAAGACAATGATGTTCTAAAATGGAGGAAGATAAAGGGACTTAAAATGGAAGTAAGTTCCCTCTATTTCACTCAAAGCAGTAAAATGTTAATACCAATAGGCTTGAGAGATCACATGTGTATACTGTAATACCCCAAACAACCACTATGAAAACTACACAAAATATCCAAATAAATAACTCAAGATGAAATCCTGAAAAAATGGTCAAGTAACCCATAGGAAAGTAAGAACAAAAAAGGAATCCAATGGAGAACAAATAATAAAATGACAGAGTTCAAACTGAACATATCAATAATTACTTAAATGTTAATGGCCTAAATACACTAATTATAAGGAAGAAATTGACATGATAATTTTTTTTTAAAACCATGAAAGACTGTGGACTCTGAGAGGCAAACTGAGGGGTTTGGAGGGGAGAGGAATGGGAGGGGTTAGGTGAGCCTGGTGGTAGGTATTCTGGAGGGCGCATATTGCATGGAGCATTGGGGTGTGGTGCATAAACAATGAATTCTGGAACACTGAAAAGAAAATTTTAAAAATACTAAAAAATAAATAAATAAAAGCTTGACCCAATAATATGCTGTTTTTAAGAAACTTACTTCAAATTCAATGACAAGTAGGTTGAAAGTATAAGGATAGAAAAAGGTATACCATGCAAACATCAATTTTTTAGTGTGACTGTCTACGTAGAAAATCTGAAAAACTTCAAAACTTTCCTGGAACTAATAAAAGATTATAGCAATGTTGCAAGGGATAAAGTTGATATACAAAAGTCAATTGCTTTCCTATACAGCAGCAATGAACAAGTGGAATTAGAAATTAATAACACATTTATATTAGCATGTCAAGAATGAAATACTTAGGTATAAATCTAACAACATACATACTAAATCTATATGAGGAAAACTATAAATCTCTGATGAAAGATATCAAAGAACTACATAAGTGGAGAAATATCCCATGCTCATGAGTAGGAAGATTGAATATTGTCATGATGTTCGTTCTTTCCAATTTGATCTATAGATTCAATACAATCCCAAACAAAATCCCATCAAATAATTTCACAGATAACAGCAAACTCATTCTAAAGTTTATATGGACAGGCAAAGGACCCAGAATAGCAACAGGATACTGAAAGAGAACAAAGTTAGAGAACTAACATGACCCAACTTCAAGACTTAAGACAGTAATCACATGTGATATTGGCAAAACATACACAGATAGATAATTAGAACAGAATAGATGGCCTGGAAAAAGATACATGTAAATAGAGTCATCTGATCATGGACAAAGAAGTGAAGCAATAGTCTTTTCAGTACTTGGTGAAACAAGTGGATATCTACATGCAGAAAAATGAATTTTCACACAAACCTTATATCCTTCATGAAAATTAACTCAAAATGGACTCACTGCAGACCTAAATGTAAAATGCAAAACCATAAAATGTCTAGAAACTAACATGGGAGCAAACCTAGATAACCTTGGGTAAGCTGATGACTCTTTAGATACAACACCGAAGGCATGGTCCGTGAAAAGAAATATTGACAAACTGAACCTCATTAAAATTTAAAACCTTTGCTTTATGAAAGACAGTGTCAAGAGAATGAGAAGACATAGGGGATCATTGTTCATAAAAACTCTTTCTATTTTAGCGACACAACAAAACTAGATTTCTCAGTCTTTGTGGTCATATGACTAAATCTGACCAATGGAATATGAAGAGAGAGATAGCCACTACTTTTGGTACTGGCCTATAAAAACCTTCCAGAGGCCATGCTCCATTTTCCTTCCCCCGCCAGTGGTCTGCTGCAGAAGAGTATGATAAACTTGGAAACCACTTTTGAAGATGGAAAAAGAAAAAGAGCGAGAGAAGAGCCTGTGACCCTGTATCACCATTCAGAGGACAACTGATCATGAGAAGCCATTTTGGATTTGACATCCGTGAAAAGTGGGTGATTTCATTAAGCCATAGCGATGCAGGACAGCCAAGACTTCTTAACTTATATAATCATTCTTAGCAGCTCCTCAGATATTGATGCCAACACACTTTCCCAGAACATCTGACTGCCTCTCCTGTTTGGACATGCAGGTGCATTGGTCAAAAATGTTCTTTTGTCCAATGAGGCAATATCTGCAGTGGCCTGTGGGTTCGATATAATTTTCTCTTTATAACCCCAAATCTAACATTTAAAAACATTTATAACTCCCCTACCTTGTTTCAAGAAGAATTTAGAGTAGCTGACAAAAATACATACATTATACCAATATCAAATAACTTAGAAAAAAATAAGGAAAAAAGAGCAACCATAAGAAACCGAAACGGGAAATTTAAATAATCCCAGGCAAGGTAAATACATACATATGTTCCAGAAAAAAGCTAATGCTGTAGAACCCACATTAACCAATAAGATTTCTAGCCACCTACATAATTGGGAAATATGATATATTCCATGAATTTATTTCATGCTTTTTATCATTTATTAAGATTAATCTGCATGCCATTTTATTAAGGGAAAAAGAAAGCAAGCTAGAAATTGTTCAGGAAAAATACTACTTATCCTGACCTTCAGGAGATTTTTCTCCTATGTGTTCTGATAGAGAGGATGGTGAATAAGAAACTCTCTCCTATAGCAAAAACTGCCATGAATCAAAAGATTAAATTTCTCAAGTGAAACACAAAAAGGAATAGTAAATGGAGACAGACACCCACCCTCTTCTTTTTTCTTGTTCCTCATTTACTTTTCTCAGAAAACTTTAACAACAATTGAAATATTTTCCTCAGATATCAATTAATCTATTGAGAAAGAAATAAAATGGAAAGGTAGATTGTAATTAGTTTTCTCAGTGGTATCTACGCAGTTGTGGGTCAGTTGCTACTCATTACCAAATATGGGGACTGTCTCCAAACTTCTGAAATATTTCAGAACATGGAAGCAGACACAAATACAACTGCTTATTGGAAAATATACACGCAAACTTCCTCTGGGTTTCAGAGTAAGAATGCTGTATAAAAAGATAAGAGTCACTTGACTTTGACATACAGAACACCTTTAGCTATAAAGCAGTGAGGAAGATTACTTGAGACTAGATGATTTTTCTCAGTGTAAATATAAATAAGTGCACTAACTTTTTTTAGAGCAAATTTGAATAACGTAAAAGTTTAATATCACTATAAAATAAAAATTCCAACATTTTCTGTTTATAAAATAAAGAATTGGAGTTGGGTTCCAGTTCCCAACATAATGGATAAAAACATTTCCCTCCTTTATCCTTATTTTTAGCATTTTCTTCATGATTTGAAGAATTAGGATATATGAAACATGGTATTTTTCATGCCCACAAGGGGGACCCTTTGCACCACAGCAACAGAGTTTGTACTGCACAGATCTTACTGCTAATACACCATTTGATTGAATGCATGATCTGCCATAAAGTACTAGGAGTCAAGTCCTCTCTCCTCTTTGCCCTCACCTGTGAGTCCAGGCGGACAGATACAAACATAACCTGAGGCTTCAGGGTGGCTGAATGAAGAAGGCAGCTGAGCAAGGCGTCCATGTTGTTTCTCTGGGGACAGCTCTACACATGTCCCACCAGACCCGCAAGGGTTCCTGTTGCATTCGTTGATATGGGTCTCACATTGGGCACCCGTGTATCCTGTAGGATAAAAGTTCAGAGAAGCAGCTGAGTCGAAACTCCTCCCTCAGAGTTTATGCCTGAAAGGAGCCTGACCACTGTGCTGGTCCCATTAACAAGACCACGTGTTGCCCTCAAGGAGCTAACAAGGAGAATCTGGTAAGAGAAGCTTTCCTTGTCAACAGCAGTAGCAAAGGAATCACGTGTACCATACTGACCAATATATTTTTTTAAGATTTTATTTATTTATTTATACAGAGAGAGCGACCACAAGTAGGCAGAGAGGCAGGCAGAGAGAGAGGGAGGAAACAGTCTCCCTGCTGAGCAGAGAGCCTGATGCGGGGCTTGATCCCAGAACCCTGAGATCATGACCCCAGCCAAAGGCAGAGGCTTAACCCACTGAGCCACCCAGCTGACCCCTGACCAATATTTTTTAAAAATATTTGATTAATAAGATAAAATGGGACTTCAGGATAACTTCGATTTCCTGATTATTTTAAAGACTCCATTTCCTCAGATACTCCAATTGAATTTTTAGCAAGAAAATAATGTTTTTTTAAAAAATAGCCAAAAAAGAAAAAAAAGAAAAAGAAAATAGCCAAAAAGTTAGTAGAAACTACATAGCCAGCCCTAAATTCTTTTCTTAGAACTCAAAGCAAAGGCAAATGATTACTTCTTCACACTGTTAGACAGAATAAAAAATTATTTTGTATTTAAATGGATTTAGCTGGGTCATTTTATTAAGGATAAGAATAAAAACAAAACATTTAGTACTTTATAAAAACTATAAACATTAAATATAAAAGACAGTCCATGCCAGAACTATTTATTTGGCTTTACATACACGTGCACCTTGTTTTTAAAAAAACTATATATACTCATAAATAGAGTCTTATTGTGTGCATATTAACGTAACTGGAATTGCACTGTACACATCCTTCTGTAACTTACTTTTTTCACTCCCTTGCACAATCTATGTTAGTAATATAGATCTAACTCATAATTTTAAACTATTCCAAGTATTCTGTAACATGGAAATACCATAATTTAACCATAGTTTAATTATATATGCATGCTTCTGTAAATGTCTGGGTATAACATTGGGGTCTTTACGTAGGATGGAATTTCTGAGTTATAGATTATGTACATTTTTTATTTTAATAGACACTGATAAACACCTCTGGAGTAGTTGTACTATCTATAGCACTGGATGAAGATGCATATAGTTCCAAACTTGCCAAAAATTGCTATTACATATACAATATACAATATTACTATATATACATATATATACAATAATACTATTGTATACATACAATAATACTATTGTATTGCTAGTACAATGTTTTACCTGTTAGTTGGATTTTTAAAAAATTGAATTTCATTAATGTTTGGGTTTACATTTTCCCCAGTTACTATTGAATTTAACATGCTTTTGGATTTTTAAAACTCATTTCATATCAGTTTCCTGTTTTTCCCATTAGACTGTCTTTCTGATTGATTTATAAGATGATTTACATAGCATGATACATACATAAGCTGAAATATGAAGTTCTTAAAGAACATAATTTGACTTATAATACAAGTGACTTCACAGTTAACTAAAGATCTTTGCACTGTCACTTAACTCTGCTGAGAAATATGTTTTTTAAATGAAATTTACAATCCAAAATTATAAAACCTATAAATCTGATCACAGTATTTCTTTACTTTAAAATCATTCAGTGGCTTCTGCTTTTATACAAAATAAGATGCAAAATCCTTAACCTGAAATGCCCTTTATTATCTGGCCCCATTCCCATCTCTACATTCTTTCCCTAGAATGTTTGTTCCCTGGGGCCTTTATGACAGGGTTTCCTCGCCTAGAAAATGCTCGTCCAAGACTGTGGTTGACTAAGTCTCAGTTTTGAGACTTAATCTTGTATGACTATCTTAGAGTGGCTTTTTCTCATGAAAAAGTAAAATCCCTTTGTTTTCTCTCATATCACCCAGTTATTTCTTTCATCGCTCATACAATAATTTATTATTTTTGTTATTGTTTTTATGTATAGACAATATAGTTGTTATTGTTTTTATGTATAGTTTTTATGTATAGTTTTATGTGTATGTTTTTATACATAAAACATATACATATGTTTTATGTAAGGTCAATAGACCTTAAGCTCCAAAAAAGCAAGGACTATTTTTTATTTATTCACCATTTTAATACCAAGCAATGCATAAATAGTAGACTTTCAATGACTGACTGAATGAGAGTCAAAGAGTAATAATCAACAGTTTAGATTACAATTCTAGTTTAGCAAGTAAATTGGAGAATTGACTATTGATAAGTAAATAATGAGGACATGATATGATGACTCATTTTGTAATTTAAATAAAAGCCTGAATGGGGTCATTTGTCAAATCATAACCACAACACAAACTCTGTTGCTCAACAGTATAATACCTTTGTCACATATGACCCTTGAGGTCTTTCTCAACTATCTGAAGAAGAAACTTCCAGATGAAAAAGGAAATTAAAAGCACATTCAGACCAAATCCCACAATCCTTTGTGGTGACCCTCCCCCTACCAAGAACCCTAGTTAATGGTTCTTCGTTCTTGGCTCCAAAGTTCTCTCTCTCTCTCTCTCTCTTTTTAAGATTTTATTTATTTATTTGACAGACAGAGATCACAAGTAGGCAGAGAGGCAGGCAGAGAGAGAGGAAGGGAAGCAGGCTCCCTGCTGAGCAGAGAGCCTGAGCAGAGAGCCTGATCCCAGGACCCGAGATCATGACCTGAGCCGAAGGTAGAGGCTTTAACCCACTGAGCCACTCAGGCATCCCTTAAACCCACTTTTTTCATAAGTTTTTATAAAGTGGTATTCCTTGTGCTACACTGAACTTATTGAAGAAAGCTCCAGCTATTTTCAATTTTCTTCTTAGTTTAAGTCTCAAGTCTCATACCCAGGCCAGGTTATGAAGTAATTTAAAACCTTCATAAATCCTTTCTTACTTTCTGACTCATGCATGATCCTATTCCTATAGTGAACATTAGGAAGGTTCTGATTTATGGTCTTCCCAGTCCTGTCCCCACCACTGGGGCCCTGTGGGAATTTTGTTTGCTGCTCCCTTTAACCATGTATATAAATAGACTCCTTCAGTGAAGGCTATATTCAATAGTTTTAATAAGTTTTTCTACAAAACTTTGTATAAAGGAACAATATGATATTGAGTCAAGTCCCCAGGGTTCTTATGTTTTTCTTTTTTTAAAAAAATCCAATCTTACCTGGGTAACAAGAAAAAATTTAAGATAAGCATTTAAGATGACTGATACTTCTTGTAATTAATTACTTTTGAAGTGAGGACCCCAGTGGTGGATTCTTACCATTGCCTTCAGTTGTGGTGGCCTTGTAATCCAAAGGAATGGTCTCTCTTTCTTAGATACAGGGTAGTCTGAAGCATTAAATCTTCTCTTTATATATCACAGTAAGAATAGGATACAAAGACATTCTGAAATTTTCTATCTAGGCAAAATCACCATCATCCAGTAACCCAAGAAAGAAATTCAAGCAGAACTGCCCTTGGGCTATGCCCCTTCCTTAATTCCCACATCATAGCTGCCTCCTCAAGAGTCTCATGGCTGTCCATTCCCTCATCCCCATCCTTAACCCTGTAGTCATCGTTCTGGAAAATAGCCTTATCTCTTGTTTAAACTACTGAAGAAACTTTTTGTTGTTCTTGTTTACTAGGATCAGTGCCTTTTGTTTTATTTTTCTCAATCATCTCCCACTCACTCTCACTCTCTTCCAGAAAGCTATTACTAAATCTGCAGGCCGGATTATGATGCTACCTCTCTGTCCCATAGTGTTCCTGGCAGACAAGCAGCATTGTGATCTGGCTTGAGTCTTGTCTTGTTCCCCAAGCTCAACCCTCTACCACCAGTGCTATGTTGTCCAGCATTTTGGAACAATCACTCAAAGTTCTACAACTGGATATGCTCTTTTCCATGTGTGCCTATAGCCCTTTCTCCATCTTCCTTTCCCTTCCTCTCTTCTTTCCTTAAATCAATTATGAGCTACTACGTGCCAGCCACAGGGTCTCTTAATTTTGGTACCTAGTTAACATTTATTGGGTGCTTCTATGGTCTAGGCTGATGTAGGAACTTTATATATATTACTGGATCTCTTTCTAAAGTAATTCTACAAAGTGAATATCATTATCATCTTTGCTTTATAGATGAGGAAACCAAGGCTCAGAGCAGTAAAGTAACTTCTCCAAAGTCACACAGTTAGTGAGTACATTTCTGGGATATGCTTCGTGATCTTTCAAATTTTCTAAAATGGTGCCTACTGGATCAGACCATCTCTGTACTTCTTCTCCCCTTATTCCCTATTATGGAATTTATCATAACATTTTACTGTACCAAAAATTGTACTATGCACATTTTTTTTTAACTCTGTCTACTAGAATTTAAATTCTTTGGAAGATGGGACCATGTCTTTTTGATTCCCAGACCCCTGATACATATAAATGGTACTGCAATCCCTATGGCTTAAATGATTGAATCCATGAATGAACAGATCCCATATTGATTTCTCTCTCTCTCTCTCTCTTTTTTTTTTTAAGATAGGCCTTCTTAATTGCCTGACTTCATTAAAAACCCTCTAAAGAACAGAAACCATTCTCATATGTAATTCCTACCTCCTGTTGTAGAACCCAGTACATAATAACAGCTGCTTTTTTTTAGTTCCAGGCCCTATTTTTATAATTTTATTCTTTGTAATAATACAAGTCATTTTTTCACCCCTCATTTGCAGATGAGGAACTTAAGAATTGAGAGATAACCACCTTAGTTCACTCAGTTAATAGGGGATAGATTTGTTCTATTCCCAAATTGTCTACTCTACCCATATCCAGATAGAATCTTGTACAGAGTGTTAATTGAATGCTGGGTGTTGATTGATCACAAGAAAGTGAAAAACACATTTTGGATTATTTTCAGTATTTAAATTAAACCATTGACCAAAGGGCAAGAAACAGGCCCTATTCATTATCTGGAAGTGGGTAGACACATGACTTCTAAAGACTCCTGAGCCACAGAATTCAGAGCTTCCTTTTACACTTTCACGTTTTTTTAAAAGATTTATTTATTTGACAGAGATCACAAGTAGGCAGAGAGGCAAGCAGAGAGAGAGGGGGAAGCAGGCTCCCCGCTGAGCAGAGAGCCCCATGTGGAGCTCGATCCCAAGAACCTGGGATCATGACTTGAGCCGAAGGCAGAGGCTTTAACCCATTGAGCCACCCAGGCGCCCCTCACATTTGTTTTTCACCTACAAAATATATGCAGCCAAAGCATGCTAAATGTCCCTTAGACAATGAGATGCCTTTCAATGGGAAGCTACTAACAACTGGATTGACCTCAATCTCCATGTTTCCTCCCCAACCACAGGATTATTTTTTCTTTAGACAGTAAAATGAAAGGGAGAAATGGATAGATGCTTGGTAAGCTTTAAACTTTGATATCATCATAAGTTTATCATTTTTTACTAGAGGATCAAGAAAGAGGAGATATACTCTTTTATTTTTATCAATGAAATCAAAGTGAGAATTAGTTTAAAAATATGTCAAGCAGGTTTTTTTTTTCCAACATTAACATCAATATTTAAAGATGACTTGTTGACTTGAGTGTTATATAATGTTTTCTACTGATTCTGGTATCACCTCTACACTCAGCTTAATTACCCCTTATGTGCAATTTTTAGTTGTGCTTTATGTATATTAAACTTGTAATCTCACTTATATTATAAATGCCTAGGAGAATATACCCATTTCTAGGATATTCTATATCCTCTATGGGGACCATCATAATTATGTTGACTGAATCCATGAATTATAATATAATCTCCTAGGATTTTAATACTGTTTCATGAGTTTCCATATATTCTAGGTATTACGGAAAACATCTTGGAAGAAAAGGAAGCATCTTCAAGTGAATTTTTCTCCATGAAGACCATGCTGAAATTGACTCTTCTATACATTTTTTCCTCTCCATTTTTTCTAGAAAGTTCTGATGATTGGGCAGCTTGGTAACCTACTTTAGACAATGCATAGTGTTGCAATAGGTATGTGTGAACAATGAAGAATACAATTAAATTAAACAATGGTAAGTAGAAGAAAGAGTTGGTTTTATACTTTTAACAATAAGAATTTTTAGTTTCGTGTTTGCTATAAGTGATTTGTTTCTATTCTAAGCCCCCCCCCCCAAAAGGAAGATATTTGCCACTTACCAGGCCAGCAGTGACAAGTGTAATTGCCAGCACTGTCCTCACATGTAGCGTTATTATGACAGGGTTTTGACCAACACAGAGGCATCAGGGTCTCACAGTGTGTCCCTGTGAATCCACTACCCGTGCAGTTACAGCTATAGCTGGAGAGTAAAATGAAATTTTCACATCAACTCTTGGTCATATCGAGATCAAATATCTTTATTCTGTCTCTTCCCCTGACCATCTGAGACCCAAGGCATGGTTTTAATACTTACAGCAAGAACTCTAGGGAATCATCTCTGTAAGCCTGAAAACATTATGTATTTCCATACTAATATCTTATTATCTTTTTAAATTTATAGTATGGCTTCCTGCAAAATGATTGGGAAACCATGATGATTTACTTCAGTTTTCTCACCCATAAATTGAAGATAATAATACCTATGTCAAGGGTTATTGTGATAATTAAATGTGCATAAAAAGAATAAACACAGTATCTGAAGCATCAGAAAAATACTGAATTACTACTAAGTAGGACTAAATAAAGTTGTTAATATTTATGAAGGCAAGAGAGAATGATTTATACCACTGTGTCATTCTTTTATATATATAGCCCATTAATAAGGTCCCTTATGAAAAATGAAACAATAAATTATTTAAAAAACAGGAAAAGCCCTCATTATATGAACTGTGACTTATGTTCTCTTATTTTTACATTACAGAAATATTTGAGTCTTGCTATTTCTAACCATTCATTGGTTGAGTGAGATTATCTGACAGATTCAGAACACAAATCTGATGGAGAAACTTGTTGACTTTATCAAGAGGAGTCTTTTAATTTAGATGGGATCTCCTCACGGACTTAGTACTGTAAAAAGATGGGCTTGCACACTCAACTTAGATAAAACGAAGATCTGGAGGAAAGAACGCCTATGAATACATAAAGAGTTGGAGTCCTGTCCGTTATGGTTTGTCCGTATATTTACCATCAAATACAGAGACTAAGATTTCACAAAGGAAATTGAAATATTAGCAGATGTAATAAGTTACTATAAATTTTGTATATATTACTAGCGATAAATCCTCTTACTAATTAAAAACATTTACCAAAAATCTACTGTATACAAAACATTAGAGACAAGAGCCATGTACTTAGGCTGACTAGTGGATCTCAATTCCTAGAATTAGAGACTCTACTGCACACTCCTTTGGTCTGCCAGAACCTATTTTCTGTGTGTGTGTGTGTGTAGTTTCTGACTTTCCCATTAACCTCATAGCAAATGTGGTACTTTCTTGTTGTGGGAAATGAAAATCAAGTTGTACTTGTTGACCTTGGGGTTATCTTCTCAAAATTTAGGTAGTAAGAGAAATAAGCGTAAAATGAAAAAATTATTCATGGCACATGAGTTGAAGAAATGAAAGGTAGCAGGAGTCAGCCTTGTTCTGCTTGCATTTCCATAGGAAGCAAAAACTTTGTGTGTTTTCTGTCTGATGCTTTGTGGAGACAGCAAAGCATAGATGGAAGGAGCTCCTGCTCTTCCTCTGGACTGCATGTATGGAAACTTGCATTCTGGTGTGTCTGCCTGTGGTCAGTAACCTGCCTTCAGGAATGTGGAGGATGATTTGGGTAGAACTGAAAATCATCCTGGAGGATGATTTGGGTAAAACTGAAACTCAGCAGCAAGATGTGGAATGTGATTAGAAGTTAGGCTTTACAGTTTACAAAAGAAATATACATCTACATTGTTCTATTTTTTTTTTTAAGATTTATTTATTTATTTATTTGGGAGGGGGAAGGAGGAAAGGCAGAAGAAGAGAGAGAATCTTAAGCAGACCCCACTCGGGCTCAGTCCCCATGACCCTGAGATCATGACCTGAGCCTAAACCAAGAGTTGGGTCATTTAACCAAGTATGCCACCCAGGCACCCCACATTGTTCTATTTAAAACTGTATCATTTTGCTGATAGTTGAAATATATGTGCCCTTTCCCCTTTTGAGTCTGATTCTCTTTGAAACTCAGATTTGGGATAAATTCTATCTTTTTAAATAAAGGAGAATTGGATTCTAGTCCTTCCTTTGCAGACAATTAACTGTGTGAACTTGTGGGAGTCACCTAACTTCCCTGAACTTTAGACACCTTGATGTAATGGGAGACTATTAATGCTCACCTTGCCTTCCCGTGAGCTGTTGAAGGACCCAATAAGACATTAGGTACTAATGCTGTTCAAATTGTTATGCATTTGATAACTCAATATTTGTGTTAAAATAGGTATCAGGGGCGCCTGGGTGGCTCAGTTGGTTAAGCCTCCGACTCTTGATCTCAGCTCAGGTCATGATTTCAGGGTCGTGAGTTCTAACCCCATGCTGGGCTCCATGCTGGATGTGGAGCCTATTAAAAAAAAATTAGGTATCAGAAAGTTCTCTAAAATATTTTATACCAATTCAACTACCATTACCTAAATTTATTATATGTATCATATCAAGGTGTTATTTGTTTGTTTATTTTACTGAAAAGCCAATGATAGAATCTGCTTTGGAGCAGAATCACATGGCTACTTCTCGCCATTCTACTCTTTCAACAGTATTCACCCAACTCCCCGAAAACCTGAAAATTCAAGATATAATCCATTTAATACCACTGCCTTTTCCAACAGTGTTTTTATATAAAATTCCTGAAGAATTTCTATTTCACCGCTTGATTTATATGCTTGTTATTACATAAATACAACCTAATATTTACTTACAGAATGATCTCTAGCTTTGTTTTTGCTCCTTCCCTATCTACAACAGGTTTAGCTCATGGAATTTAAAAACTGGCATTTTTCTGTATCATAAAAGTTCTAAACGATTATGAGAGTGACTTGGAAAATCCTCACTCTTGGGACAAATGTCCTCCAAAGGATGCATTTTTAAAGTAAAACCTGAATGTCACTACTTGTTGTCCCTTAAAGGGTAAAGCAATATGAACATTTTTGGCTAAGGACATGAGCTCTCCAAACTCCCCAGAGTGGTGTAATAGCTGTTGGTCCATGAGTTCTCTCTAAGCCAATCACCCAAACAGGAGAAAACATACCTGCTGTGCCCATCTACGCACAGCCCGCCATGGAGGCACGGCTGACTGGCACATTCATCAGTATTGAGTTCACAGTGTTCACCTACGAATCCAGGGGGACAGTCACAGAAATAGGTCCCCAGAGCATCCCGACAAGTTGCACCGTTTCGGCAGGGCTGGGACCGACATTCATCAAATTCCATTTCACAGTTCACACCTTTTAAGAGAGTCAGCACAGATAAAAGGAAAAGTTTTAGTGCAGCATTCATATTTTAGCTCTTTGCCAGTGCTTTATTTACCAGAGCACTTGTCAAATGTTATGTTACCCAAAATAATTTTCCTCCTTAATTGTAATTGATATTAACTTCCTGGCACACTTGTGGGAAGTTGCACAATGCACAGCAGCTGTTACTTACAAAGAACTGTTGCATACAACAGCTTGTGGCTCTTTAGTCTGTTCAAACAAGTCATTTTTAGAACAACGTTACTGTTAACTGTACTTTTGTTGGAAGCTTAAAAGGGACTGGTCAATGTTTTCAAATTATTTTTAAACAGTTAGTTCGGCATCATGTAAAGAAGTGGGTAAGAGCTTAGACTCCAGAGTCAAACAAGCTGAGTTGGGATCTTGGCACAGCCACTTATTAGCCGTGTGACCTTGAACTATTCTTAACCTTTCCGTATCTCGGTTTCTGCACCTGAAAAATGGGACCAATACTTGTAATTACCTCACAATTACAATGTGTTCTAAAGTGCTTATGATAGTAGGCGAAACATACTAAATGTTATTAGAAGAAGAAAAAACAATACTTGTTCTTTCAACATTTATTGTACAAATACAATGTGCAATTAATTCCTTAAGTGCTCCTTCTGCAGAGGCTTTTTTTTTTAATTTAAATTTTCTGTAGTGTTGTAAAATACTATTTTCAATTAGGAAATCAGTTTCTGATTTAAACAATATAATCAGTGGCACTATTAGAAGCTACTTCATTTTAAGGTAATGTTACATTAAAATATATGTATTTATTTCCCTCAAAATAGTAAGTGAAAATTATTTAGTAAGTAAAGAAGTCTAAGATTTACAAAAGTAGTCACATGGAGACAAACTACCCTACTGAATCTGTCAAAATAATATTTGATAGACAATAGTCAAATTTGCATATGTTTTAAAATATGCAAAATGGAGAGTATCTATTTTTACATATCTTTATTTCTATGCCTATAACTCAGGATAATAAATTATGTATTAAAATGATATTGAAGCATTTTCAAATGACTCAGAAGTTATTAATAGTTTGATTATGTGCCACATTTCCTGACAAAAAAAGTGGCTGAATATTCTAACATTGCTGACCATTTACAACTAGATTCTATAAATACCTAAGTTGAAAGGGATGCCAGCGTATTAAATTTGGTTGCTTTTTTTTAGGAAGAAAAAAACTTAAAAATTAAATTTTACATCGATAAGAATAGGAAGCTGTGGAACAGTAGTATTTGTTGCCAGGTAAATGGCTTGCCGTGTGAGGCCTGGCCACTTCTCACCCAGTCTAGGAATGAGATCAATCATATCTGTTGTATTTGGCATTAGTAATGTCAAGAGAAGGAACACTGAACTGACCAGTAGAAGACCTACATTCTCATTCTTACTCTCTCTGAAATGGCTTTTCAGCAGTAATTTAGTATCTCTATTTCTGCCATGCAAAACAAATGACAATAGATATCTCTATTTTCCAAGAATGTGAGATAAAAATAATAAGTTCTTTAAAATATTTTTTCTTATAATTATTTTTTTAACATATATAGCAACTCATATGGTAAGGGGTTAGCCTTCAGTAATTATAAGGCACAAAATTACCTGAAATGCAATGATCAATCCTAACTTTAAGCAGAATGAACTATGCCCACCCAAGAATGTGTGGTCATTGTGGGTTCCCATAATGCTCTCTGAGCAGCGGGTAACTGGCACTTACTCAGTACCTGCCATATGTAGGCTCAAAGCATGATGATTTCATATGTATTCTTGCCTGTGTCCCATACTCGTCAATAGCTGTCTTTGTGCAATTCCTATCACTACATACTCCTATGTACAATTCCCCACTACATACATATTGTCAATCCGGTTGTCCAGAGTGCCTTTGCCTATGTGATGTTGGACTATGTCCTTTGGTAGTTTAGTCATCTATATTTGCTGGAAAGTAGTAATATATCAAGCCAAATCAGTGGTTTAGAACTTGTTAAAGCTTTTCTAAATTTTATCTTGTAACTCAAATAAAATTCATATAGACATCTGATATACACCCAGATTACTTCCTAGTGCTTAAGAAATACATTTTAAACCATTATTTTAAATTCTGAAGTTCCACTTATATGTTGCAGCTCAACTACGTTAGCTTTAAAGTGATCCTGATGTACAAATAAGAATGGGCTTGAGTAGTTTAGATACAGTTTCAACTCAGCTGGTTACTTTGGGGTGATTTATTTGCATTATCTTGATATTATTTAATGATACTATTTTTATTGCATCTTATCACTACTGCTGATATAGACAAAAATTATTGGGTCAATGTCTGCATGATGCAAAAGTAGCCAGATGAAATGTGGTGAAGTACAGTCAGTTATCCAGATGTGTTTGTGTTTCCAGATGCTGGCTTCATACATAAAACATATGGATAACTAACTATGATTTTCATTTTTCATTTGGATACTTGCTGTCAATCACATGCTTACATCTACTGAATATACAATTATTCAACCTTCAAAACCATACCTGAACTGTGAGGCCCATTCTATCTGGAAACATTCACCTTATGCCTAGTGTTAGTAAGTACAGCACCATGTTACTGTAACTGTATGTGGTAACAGAAATTGAATAGAGTCACAGTGAGTAGTACTTCTGTGGTTGATTGTCTAATAAACAGAAAATTCATAATTGTACAGTTCTTTCACAAAAATCCACCCAGGAACCAAACCAATCTCACAAAAATCCACCCAGGAACCAAACCAATCTCACAAAAATCCACCCAGGAACCAAACCAATCTGTTGGAATTCATTAATAGTTAATAGTATGAAACATAAAAAAATAGAAAGTGTGTGTGGGAGGGGGAAACAAACCACACAGGACAAGAAGAACTCTGCACCAAAAGAAGAAAGTATAGGACAGGAAAAGAAAAATCCACAGACATCATTAGCTTGGTAACTCATTATAATGAATACTATGCTAATATCCACAAAGGCATCCCTACATAAAAATAGGGACCTAAGGTGTCAGATCATTAATTCCTGATAGTCCAAGATAATTTCACTCTGAACTACTCAATTTGCATTAACTGTTGAAAGAAGTTTAGAAATTTTCTCACAGCCAAATATTAACTAATATCTGCAACAACTTTGTTTTTTTTTATTTTTTAAAAATTTTTATTTTTTTATTTTTATTTTATTTTTTTTAAGATTTTATTTATTTGACAGAAAGAGATCACAAGTAGGCAGAGAGGCAGGCAGAGAGAGAGGAAGGGAAGCAGGCTCCCCACTGAGCAGAGAGCCCAATGCGGGGCTCAATCCCAGGACCCTGGGATCATGACCTGAGCCGAAGGCAGAGGCTTAACCCACTGGGCCACCCAGGTGCCCCTAAAAATTTTTATTTTTATTACATTTCAGCGTAACAGTATTCATTGTTTTTGCACCACACCCAGTGCTCCATGCAATACGTGCCCTCCCTAATACCCACCACCTGGTTCCCCCAACCTCCCATCCCCGGCCCCTTCAAGACCCTCACTCAGGTTGTTTTCTAGAGTCCATAGTCTCTCATGGTTCACCTCCCCTTCCAATTTCCCTCAACTCCCTTCTCCTCTCCATCTCCCATGTCCTCCATGTTATGCTCCACAAATAAGTGAAACCATATGATAATTGACTCTCTGCTTGACTTAATTCACTCAGCATAATCTCTTCCAGTCCCGTCCATGTTGCTACAAAAGTTGGGTATTTATCCTTTCTGATGGAGGCATAATACTCCATAGTGTATATGGACCACATCTTTCTTACCCATTCGTCCGTTGAAGGGCATCTTGGTTCTTTCCACAGTTTGGTGACCATGGCCATTGCTGCTATAAACATTGGGGTACAGATGGCCCTTCTTTTCACCACATCTGTACCTTTGGGATAAATACCCAGTAGTGCAATTGAAGGGTCATATTTTCAAATAAGGTCACAGTCTGAGGTACTTTGACATAGGGTTTAGAACTTCAATAGAGGAATTTGTGTTTTGGGAGAGGTCAGAATTCAAGCCCAACAGACTCCTGCTTGATTTTTTTTTTTTTTAAGTTTTTTTATTTACTTGACAGACATCACAAGTAGGCAGAGAGGCAGGCAGAGAGAGAGAGAGGAGGAAGCAGGCTCCCTGCTGAGCAGAGAGCCTGATGCAATGCAGGGCTCAATCCCAGGACCCTGAGATCATGACCTGAGCCAAAGGCAGAGGCTTTAACCCACTGAGCCACCCAGGCACCCCAGACTCCTGCTTGATTTGTATTTCTGTCACCATCTTAAAATTCTTAATAATTTTTGAACAACGGACCCCACATTTTTTATTTTTCAGCAGAACCCACAAATTATGGAGCCTTTCTGTGTATAAGCTCTTAATTACCATTTAAGCTTTTTATAAATGATATACATAGACTGAGTTCTTTTTTTTTTTTTCTGACCAAAACCTGATTGATATACAGACCCGAGACAGGAAAGATTGGAGTCGAATATTCAAATGAGCAGAACTGTTTAGTTTTTGGCCCACCTCAGGTGAGAGACAAACAGAAAGTTAAAGATGTAGCAAAAATGAAAGAGGAACAGAAGTCCCAGACTCTTCATCCTCACCCTCGGTGAGTTGGGAATTTGATACTACGCCAGGTAAGTGTTGGGGTCCCAGGAGAGAAGTTGTCTCCACTTCCTTATAGAAATCTGGAAAGACATCAGGACACACATAATTTCCAAGCCACCATAGTACAGAATGGTAGAGCAGAGAAAACTATGTAGGATCTGGGTAGATGGAAATTAAATAGTTTTCTAGAGAATGCTAATTAAAGCATGCAAGGCAGACAAATACTTTTGCAAATGAGCCCGGCAAATACTTTTTGTGTCATGCTGAGTTAGGAAATTATAAAAACTGTACCTGCTATTATTATTTTCCTTTCTCCCCTTTTCCTTTGCCATTCATCATGGAAGAGTAGAAAGAACATGGATTTTGTAGACAAACCACTTAGGACGAAGCTCTGCTCTGCCATTGCTAACACCAAGGTTGGATTATAGTAAATGTTCAATGAATGGTAGGTACGACCTATAATCTATAATGTATTATAGACAATAGGTATTATAGGTATATAGGTATTATAGGCATAGGTATAGGTATAGGTATAGGTATTATAGATATATAGGTATATAGGTATTATAGGTATAGATATAGGTATAATCTATAATAGGTATTACCTATAATCTATTTGTTCTTTCCTATTCCTTCTTCAATTCCCCAGGGTAGATAGGCTAAAAAAATATTTCTGAAAAGTCTTTGGAAGCAAACATATTCCTGAAAGGGAATTTGGAAAAGATTCCAATTCCAAGAAAACAAATAGAGATGGCATACTGGACAGATTTGGAGGAGCCACTATACTAAATATGATTTTTTTTAAAAGGGCTACAATGGACATAGACACAGCTAATGAGCAACAGTAAATATATAGCTTACTATTTTGGTAGTAAATATTTGAGGTAGCTCAATTAGGAGAAAAGAGTAGACAACGAGGGGCTCCCCAGAACTGCAAATCTGCAAGGAGATAACTGCAGGTCAAGAACAAGAAGGCTCAGAAAACAATACAGGCCCATCAGTAGAATAGCTCTCCACAAAGCCCAGGCTCCTAAGGAAACAGCAAGATAGAGAAGGCGCTTTGGACGGTATGAGTGTGGAGAAGCCAGGTGGTTGATACTCTGCGAAAGATGAGGTAAACATTCAACAGAAACAAGGACACTGGAAGTTCAGAATGTGGGAACCTCGGTGGGAAAGGGTTTGGAAGGATGAGAGGGTCCAACTTGAGACTGCATCAGGGTATGGCTGTAGGGGGATAGTGGAGCAGGTCACTGAAAACAAGGAGCTCAAGAAATGCGAAAAGCATGGCCCATAAAATTCTGAAATTGCTCCCAACTGGATCTGGACAAAGTGAAAAGTCTTCATTTTTGACAACTAAAAACTTTGGTAATCCTTCTGGTTTCATATCTCCTCACAATTCTATCAGCACTCTCTATGCCAGTCGTATCAGATCATTGTCTTCTTCTCAAACCCGCCATAGACTCCAACCTCCCAGTGCTTGGACACACCAATTCTCTCTCTCTCTCTCAAAGGTTTTTTCCTACTTGTCCATCTGATGAAGTCATCCTTTTTTTTTTTTTTCTTTTTTAAGATTTTATTTATTTATTTGACAGATCACAAGCAGGCAGAGAGGCAGGCAGAGAGGGAGGAGGAAGCAGACTCCCCACCGAGCAGAAAGCCGGATGTGGTGCTCGATCCCAGGATGCTGAGATCATGACCTGAACCGAAGGCAGAGGCTTTAACCCACTGAGCCACCCAGGGGTCCCAAATGATGAAGTCATCCTTTCATACTTATGTTAAATGCCTCATCCTCAGTGAAGTATACTCCCCAATTTCCTTACTGGCTCCATCCTTTCGTGTTTTCATAGCATTTTCAGCTTTATAGTTTCTTATTTGTTACTTGCTGATCTCCAACAACTGCTTTAAGGACAAGGATCCTTCCTTATCATCAATAGTAAGAGCTGAGATTCACCAAGAGCTTATTTCACATCGGGTATTGTGCTAAGCATTTTATGTACATTATTTGATTTTGTTTGATCTTTGAAAAATCATCCATGAGGCATTATCATTATGCTCTTTTTCTTCATAAAGAAACTGAGGCACAGGGAAAGTAGGAAACCTGACACAGACTAAAAGGCTAGAAGGTGGTAGAGCTGGATTCCATTAGATACCATCTGAGTTTAGAGCCTGTGCTATTGGCCATGAGCCTGCATCACAGCCCAGGGCCTTACGTCCTTCAAGGATGTGCATCCTCAGTGTCTGGCAAATACCTGCCCCTTGACAGGTGTTCAGCACGCTTTGCTGAATTGAACCAAATGTGAAGAAGTTGGCTGGGAAAGAGCAGAAGTTATTGAGAATGCTGGTCGTGTCTTGGAGGTTGGGAAGTAATGGCTTGTGAGGAAAAGAAGAGTAGTGTAAGCAGTAAATGAATGGTGAATCAATGGTCTTTCAGGAGTAGGGGGTTAGCAAGAAAGCAAACCTTCTCTCCTGGCTCTGAGAATCGAGTTAAAAAAAAAAAAAAAAAGCAAAACAAAAACAAAAACAAAAAACCCTTTAATAAGGGTCGCGTGGAAAGTGGTTTCATCAAATTCCAGCAAAGGTGAAGTAATCAAAGACACTTTGGAAAAAACTGAAGGGTTGTCTTTGCCTGATTTGTGTTTAAGAAAGACAATGATCTAGAAGCAGGTGACCATTCTAATGAGTATCAGGAATTTTTCCGGTGACATCTTCATGTAAGATACACATTAGCAGTCTGTAACTCTAGGCCACATTACTCTTCTGATTCCAATTATTGTAGGATGTCTTCTCCAACTATCTCAACAGCCATCATTCCACAATTCCAAATAGAAACTCTCCTCCGTCCGCCCTCACTGATCGCCTACACCCCTAACCCTGCCAAACTTCTCTTCTCCGTGAATGGGATTATCTCCCAATCACCCAGGCCGGATTTCTAGGAGTTATCATCATCTTGTTTTCATTTCCCACATTCTTATTAGTCACCAAATCCTGTCATTTCCCCCACGGAAATGGATCTAAAGGGCCATCCCCATTGCTCCAACCTTATTCAGACACTCACCATCTCTCTTCTTGTCCTACTGCTACTGACATCTCTTTTTCAAGTCATTCTCTACATTTCTGAGAGTGATCATTATAAAATACAAGTCTGACGATATCAAAATTTAGAACAGTTCCTCTTATCTCCGGGATATAGCCTTCGAATATGGTAGAAGATTCAGTAAGGTGTGGACTCTATAGGTACCACCTACAGTGATGTTCTTACCGCTCCACCGTCTCACATATCTTTGGGCGGCACATAGCATTCCCCTTGCTTGTGATGTCCCACACCTCACTCCTAGTCCCCGGGAGTTAATTCTCATTCATTCTGAAGAATTGAGTTTGAGTATCCCATGATGCCGAACACTCTACTTAACTACTTATGTCTGCCTTAGGTGCCACTCGACACTTCTCTTATAATCCCCTGTCATATAAAAGTACGTATTATATTTTACCACAAATGCTTATTTGTTCATTTTATCTATAAAACCATCAAAGTGAATTTTTTTTGTCCTTTCACACTAAGATCTATAGCATTTAGCACATATTCTTAGATATAGAAAACGCTCAAAAAATAAAAGAAAAGAAAACGCTCAATGAGTTTTGAATGAATGATCGCGCCTCGCTATGGACTAATCCATCATCTGTCCCAGAAGGCAATCTGGTCTGCCAGGACAGAGGTCCTCAATGCTTCTGCGAGCCTGGCCCCATTCTAAATCAAAAGGCGTAAAGGCAGATTTATGGCTTTGGCAAACGTTTAAAACGAAACACTGTTTCTGAATGACTGTGCCTTAAACTTCTGATCAGCATTAGAGATTTTGCACCTCAATATGCATCCTTCAGCAATTATAGATCAATGGTAACATTCTGTGCCCCAAGATAGCGCCCATCATATGTTATCAGCCTGAAGCAGGTCTCGTCATTGATGTTGTGATCATCACTCATTGCGGTGGGGAGAGAGAATGCACAACGCATGCAGTGTGCCATCGACAGACCACGCTCAACACCGTTCTCGTTACCTGCAGAGCTCATGCTTTGGGAATAATAACACCTAGCTTTTAGTTATCATCCTAAGTTTCAGAGTCTGCTCAATATATTTAATATTTAACAGGCCACTATGCATACTATTTCCTTCTGAATAAGAATTATATACACCATTCTTGCGTTCTTTAAAGAATGATGCATGGTGGATTGATTACAACAATTATCCATGCGAGTCTGAACCACGTATCACTGCAAAGAGGTACTCCAGCACCCCTGACCACGACAGCTAGAGATTATATCACCCATTCCTCCGCTATATCATAGTTATGACATTTTTAACATCCTAGAACGAAGAGGCTGATGACTTCGGGCTCTGGTTAATAGTGTAAAACAAGCATAACATTGATGAGCAAGATGCTGTGGAAGATTAAAGGCAGATTTTCAATTTTCAGGGGAACATCTTGAGTTTTTACCTAGTAAGATTTCTAGCTTATGCAATTAGATATAACTTTTCCAAGGACGCTAAAATACCTTTTACAAAATAGTCACTTAAAGTAGACTCTATAAGCCTGGGATTCATCTCTGAAAGATGACTGAATTTTATCCATTTGACGACTGCTCTTTTCTCTGTCATAGGTTTAAATCTAGGAATTATAAGGCACTCCATAAGAAGTGCGCTTGGAGTATTATATTTTAGCCACAGATTTTTTTTGTCTCCTGATATATATGAAATCAGTGTAACTATCAGCGATTCATTCTGATGAAATATGAAAATGGGTTCATATATTATTTTATACTATTTACTTACTGTATATACTTTACCATTATTTCTTATTAGTATTAATACTTTATTATTACCACAAAAGTCTACTCCCTGACCTGGCCTCCCTCTGCCCATGGTCCAGGTCTCCCTGGCCTCTCATTGGATGCTCCACACGCCAGGCTACCCACCCAGCCAAGGCAAGGCAGTCGTATTCCCATTAGGTTGCCTTCAGGGGACCAGGTGCCTGTAGGTTAGGGATGCAATTCCACGCTTTGTTCCCTAAACCCCCTTTCCAGGGAGCTGGCATCTCTTGACGGAGGTCCTCCTGCAGTCTCCAGCTACATGGAACTGCACTGCACAGCCTGTGCTGTACAGTCTTCTCTCCAGGGCTTGAGCATCCGAGCCCTTCAGGCCTGAGGTCTAGGGCCCAGCCCCATGGCCCCTCCCACCTCAGTACAACCTGATACTATGGCTACAAAGATGGCAACAGTCACTCTCCGTTTGGACGCGCTACCTGATGGGGAATCCAGGCCTCTCCAGGAACCAGAAATCCCAGATGTTTCTCATTCCAGGGCACCTGGTTCCCCCAAGCAAGGCTTCAGAATTCCAGAGATATCTTGTTCGGAGTGATAGGGTCCCTTTGTGAAGCTGCAGCCTTAGACGTCGGCAGATGCCTGGTTTCCCACAGAGAACACCATAGGAACCCAGCCTCTCCTGAACCGGTCCTGGCCTGGTTTAGGAACCAGAGCTGGACCAGATCGCTGCTTGTTCCAGAAAGCTGTGCCAGACCAATATGCCCTTTCTGGATCCAAAACCCCAGTAGCCAGGCCTCTGGGTACTAGAAATCCCTGGTGTCTCTTGCTGAAGGATCCTCAGTCAAGCCTGCCCCGCCTGGCCCCTGGCAAGGCGGTCAAATTGCCCCAAATCTGCCTTCAAGAGGAATAGTCATCAGTTGGTTGGTTGTGACTTGGAATTAGGCAGATGTTTATTTCTATTAGCGTCCACTCTAGTGACCTGGCCCTTGGAGACCCAGGATGGCTTCCAAATCCCTGACTTCCCTGACACCCTGGGCAAGGTCAGTACCGACCCCTTCAGGAAGTTTCCAGCAGCGGTACTCCTCCAGGCCGGAAGAGCTAGGGTCTGGCGCCAACCACCTGCAGATCCTCCTGGGTGCAGGGATGCCCCAGCTCTGTGAATCACTCTGAGGCAGCGGCTGCAATTAGGTGACAGTCCTCATTCCAACGTGCTGCCTGATACTGACAAAGGCGTCTCCAGGAATAACTGATCCCAGATGTCTTTTATTCCGGGGTATCCCCGTGCCCGAGGCAAGGCTTCAGAGTCCCTCCAATAACTGGCTCCTCTGTAGGTGCAGGCCTGAATGAGGCCAGATGCCTGCCTTTCCCCAAGAGCCCAGAACAGGGAGTGCCTCCCCTGAACCGGGTCACAGCCCAGGACAGAACGGAGATGGCCCAGATTCCCGCTTGCCACAGAGCAAGGAGTGGGTCCCACACGCGCAGCTGGCTCTCCAGCGGAGACCGCTGCAGCAGTGCCAGCGACTGGGGCTCCCCAGACCCACGCGCCCCGCCTGGCCAGGCAGCCAGGTCCCCCCCGCCCCACCCCACGCCTGCCTTTGGGGAAATCGGCGCCACTGGGTATGGGGGAGGGGGGTGCTGCTCCTGGGCGGTTACCTTATGTCTCCGCGACCCTCGAACTCCCCCCCAACCTCTGGGGCTGTTAATGGCAAGATGCGCCTGTGCGCGGTATGTGCTATTTTCTTTATGAATTAACTGGTTTCATTATTTTGTCATTATAGATACAGAAATCTTTTTCGTTTCTACAGGATTTGCCTTCACAGAGAGACATAACTGGAATAACCTCTGCTTTCCATCTTCAACTCGTTTTCTGCGGGTTTTCTGAAGTTTTACCGCTATTTGCCCTCCCGTCTATTCCTTCTACCGTCGGTGCGCGTTGAAGAATGTTCTCGACGCTGTGGCAGTATTCTCAGCTTTCTAGAAAGATCGCGGAGGCTAGAAGTAGTTCTAGGGATAGGATAGAAAGACTGGCTCCTGTGGGTCAGCCCTCAACAGAGAATAGGGAGTGCGTTCTAGTGCTTTCTTGAATCTAATGACACTTTCAGGAATACGGTTGTCAGTGGAAATATGATTCTACTTGCCCATGCCCTACTGCTGCTCCCAGTACTAACAAACCCGCCCTTCCTTCCTTCGTCCCAAAGTCTGTCTGTGTGCTATTCCTCTCACTTTACTGCTATCGTAAATATCGTAACATGTGGGAAGATGTTATTTGATTCTAAAATGTTCTATTCCTAATTAATAGGTATGCTTCCTCAATCTACTGTCTATATTTAATGTGTATGCATATATATACTTTGTCATTTATAAAATTAGTAAAGTTTAATTCAGAGTAACTCATTTCCAACTCTCTAAGATGCTATGTTTGAAATACACTCTACTTTGATAAGTGGTTTCTATCTTGCTTAATTTTGTGAGTTTCTTGGGAAGATAATAGGGAAATATAATATTTGCATCTTATGTTAAATACGCCAACGTTATACATTTCACACTTCTGTAATTACAATGTTTTAATCATTATGATATCTTTCTTGTGTTTTTATCCATTAGGATAATTGTAATTCCTGAATGTTTGAAATGTTATAAAGCAAATACAGTCCTAATTCTTTTGTTCAATGATATGGCAGGTTCAGAGAATAAATTCTTGCCTACACATATCATAATTTTCCAGTTTTAAACTTGATAATAGAGCACAGAGATTATGACCTCAGTTAGTTTATCTCTGAGTACGGTTCTAATATATTTAAAAAAAAAAAAAAAAGCTGTTCAGTTTAAGAAACAGATTCCTGGGGCGCCTGGGTGGCTCAGTGGTTAAGCCGCTGCCTTCGGCTCAGGTCATGATCTCAGGGTCCTGGGGTCAAGCCCCGGGTCAGGCTCTTTGCTCAGCAGGGAGCCGGCTTTCCTCTCACTCTCTCTGCCTGCCTCTCTGCCTACTTGTGATCTCTCAGTCAAATAAATAAATAAGATATTAAAAAAAAAGAAACGGATTCTTATAAAAAGTATAGGTAAATATTGTTAAATGCTAGCAGCAATACTTGAAGATATTAAATTAGTGACAACCAGCATTTTCACGGCTTCATAGTTTATGGAAAAACTTTGAGTAAGTCATTTCATTGTCACCATGACCCTGAGAGTTAGGTGGTATTATAATGCCTGTGTGTTAGAGTGAGGACACAGTTGAGAACTATTTATCAATGTCAAACCACTAGAAACCACTAGACTGCATCGGAGGTGGAACTGGAAGCCTTGTCTTCTGCTTTCAGATTCCACAGTCTCTCCATTTCACCCACACTTAATATTACTGCGTATTTTTTAGCTCTTCTCCTCCTCACTCAGGCCTGCACACACACACCCTGCTGGTAGCCAGGAAATCAGAGAAGTACTCAGATGGGGAGTTTAAAATGGAGCATTGCCATTCGCAACTACTAGCTACACCACAAACCAGGTCAAAGCAACAATGACAGAAGAGCCGTCCGCTCCTTTCTTTTTTTTTTTTTTTAAGATTTTTTTTTTTTTTTTTTAATTAGACAGAGACTGATCACAAGTAGGCAGAAAGGCAGGTAGAGACAGAGGGGGAAGCAGACTCCCCACCAAGCAAAGAGCCTGATGCGGGGCTCGATCCCAAGACCCCGGGATCATGACCTGAGCCAAAGGCAGAGGCTTTAACCCACTGAGCCACCCAGGCACCCCATGTTCACCCCTTTCTAAAGCCCCTGTAGTCATCCCCCCCTTGTTCCTCAGCTCATTATTACTCGTACAATAATAGTGGTAATAAATGTTGTCAGAGGACGTGAGTTTCAGCTCAGCATCCTGAAAGAAGTGCATTTTTGCTTTGCTCATAGGCTGCTTGTTCTCTGAAGATCTTCCTGGCCCTAAGCAGTGTCATGGGTTCCTTTCTTGGTGTTTCCTCAGCATTCTGTCTAGCGAGAGACCGTGAGTTTTGTTTGCACGCCTCTTCCCAGAATAAACTGTGAGTATTTGTCAGGGATAATAAATTTTCTCTTAGTCATCTTTATGTCTCCACGGTCTGGCACAGTGTCCAGTGCCATGCAAGTATGTCATAAATATTTGCTGAATGTGTAATTTGTGTTATTTTGTTCACTCATTCAACAAACATTTGGCAAAAGCCAGTAACTTCATTTCTTCATAAAAGTATTTCACATGGCTCTCGTTCTGAGCAAAAGCCTGAACAAGTGTTTAGTTTTTTTATATGACACTACAAAAAGTGATCAACTTCTAGAGTTAAGAGCACATAGAAAAATAGTCATTTTCTTTTGAAGACATGAAGATACTACCTGGGAAATTCAAATACTCTTTTCTGGTTGGTGCACGTTATTTGCCTTTTGGGTGTGAAAAATATTAGTTACGGGCATATATACCAGATGGTGAGTGAAATGTGAAATATTTTGGTTGATGGTCACAGAAACAATATGTAAGTGTTCTTTGAATTCATATCTTACATATTGTATATCCTTACACAAATACAGACAATTAATTATTCCCAATAAGTTGGTTTAAGTTTATCAAATCATTTATGTATTAACTTCCTTTTAATTTATTATTAACTTATTAATTAATTATTATTAACATATTAAGTTTAAGAAAAACTTCAATCAGTAATCAGTAAAAAACTTTCAATAGTAATGGTAATCATAATTATAATAACAATTTTTATCATAAAATAAGCTTAGATTTTATGATATATAATACTTTAATTTCCCTAAGTTATGTTCATGACCATTAAATTATCTATCTGATTTGTCATACAAAAATGATATTAGAAAAGTGATTTAGTTAATCAAAAATATATTTAGAAAAGATGGAACATAAGCCTCATTCAAATTTCCAAACTGGCTGAAATTCAAATTGATAAGGGCCACTGTAACGGCAACATCAGCGTTAGTGACATCATATCTGCTGGTCTTATTCATCAGAATGGATGAAGATTATTGGAGTAGGCACAGAAAAGAACATAAAAAATTATTAATGGAAGAAGGTCTGATAGAAAATTATAAATGAATAACCATGTAATGCAGAAAGATAGAATAAGTTTCAAGTGTGCATGTGAGAGACTGTATGACAATGCAGTTGATAGAAACTGGTAAAGCACCACACTTGCAGGAACTGTACTCCAGGCTAGACCTGTCCTGCATTATCTAGACTTCCCACCAGAGGGCAATAGAGAGCAGGTCAGTAAAGGTGTGCACACATTTTGTTTGCATGAACCATGATCCTCTGTGTTAATTCTTATCTGAAATTTTAAAAGAGGAAAAAGGTGTTGTTAAAACTTGATACCTTTCTTTGCTTTTCCCCAATTAATAATAGTCCATTGACTTAGATTATTGTATTATTGGACACCTAGTTCTACCTTACCCACTTACTTCAGTATGTCCTCAACATAACAAGGAGAGAGATTTTCTTAAAATGTAAGTCAAATCATTTCTGTCCTCTGCTCAAAACTATCCAACAACTTCCCGTCTTATTAAGAGCAAGAGCCAAAGTCCTTACAATGGCCCACCAGCCCCAGTAGTCGATTATGTCTCCTTCTCCTTGTTTACTCCACTCTAGTCACATCAGCTTCTTTGCTGCTTCTCAAACATTCCAGTACTTTTGACCTCAGGGCCTTTGCACTGAATGCATTAAATATGCACTGAATGTTCCTCTGCTTTGAATGCTATTCCACAACACATTTGCCTGACTCCCTTCCTTTCCTCTCTAGAACTTTACTCATGTGTTACTTTCTTAGTAAGCCCTTCCCTAGTCATTTAATGTAAAGTTCAATTCTTAAATCCCCCCCCCTTTTTTACTTTTACTTTTCTCCACTGTATTTATCACCATTTAACCCACTAAATATTTAATTTATTACTTATTTTATACACATCTGTCTCTTTCCTCTAGAATGTAAGAGGACTTTTTCATCACTTTATTTTTATATTTGCAGAACCTACTATATTTGCAATGCCTACTTCGATGTATATACATGTAGAATTGTCTGTGTATTGACAAAATAAACAACTGAATGAATTCAACAGATAGTTGTTTTTATTCATATCATTTATCCAGAACTGTTACTATCAATAAATACTACACACACACTCTACTTTGTGCTGTCACATGAAAATCCTCATCATTGTCTATATCAGTGGTTTCTCAAACTGTGGCCCCCACCCCAGCAACATCAGCATCAGTATCACATGGGAGCTTGTTATAAATGCATAGCCCCCACCACAAATCTACTAAATCAGAAACTGTATTTTAATAAGCTCTCTGGGTGAGTCTGATACATACTAAACTTTGAGAACTACCAACAGAGATAAGTTTATTAAGTTGGAGATGAAAATTGAAATTTCAAAGCATTCTTATTTTTCATATTAGAGATTTCAAGTTTTTCATGGGTATAAATAAGTTTGGGAATATTCTGGCTTTAGTAAATGGTAAGTGAGTCATCTTCTTACTGAACCCTACATCTAGGCCAGATCCTAATGTCTTACTCCTGGACCTACATCTAGGTCCAGATCCTTTTCAGGCCAGATCCTAATGTCTTACTCCTGGTATTGCAGTGAGTTTCTAACTAACTATTCTCCATTTGCTACCTAGTCTTCTAACTAGTCTCCCTATACTAACACATTTTCTTGAATATAAAATGAATTTTTTTCATAAGATTTCGTTTCTGAAATAAAGATGCATCTTATAATCAATAAGTAAATTTGATGAAGTGGGTTTTTTTTTCCTTATTTTCCACAAGATTGTTTCTATGCCAAAAACCTATTTTATAATGGAGGAAATAAGATATTTTCCTGCAGTGTTTTGCTTCATCGTGCATCTGATTGCCCTTTCCCTGCCCTCTCGTGGCCCCGTTTTTCTCATATTGCAGGCATCTTAAGTGAAAAATGTTCCCTCATCAATCTGCTCGTTTTAAGAAAGACCTCAGTGAAAGAATGATGTATTGCATAAACTTGAACTCAAAGCAGTCACATGCTCAAGGTGAATATTCTTTTCATTAAAAGAAGTTTGCAGCTGTTTACTTTCAGCTTAAATTGGAGTTTTTGCTTATGCCTGGCATATTCTCACCAACCTCTTTAGCAGCTCTCTCTAAGCCTATCTCTGTAGTTCATGAATCACCACTTAGGAAACACAGTGGAGTGCACAGAGTAGGATTCCCACAGTGTGAACCCCCTCTCCGTGTGCTACAGCTCTTTTTCCTCTCCTACCTCTCTGTCTTTTAAAATTTATTACGTTTTCTTACTTTGCTGCTCTGAGGAGCACAGGCTTTTCCCTGGAAGCCAGCTTCTTTATGAGTCTCTAAATTTGGATGTACCGCACAGCAGCTAGGTTATTGTAATAGCTTCCAGGATTCATTGGGAGGTCTAGGTTGAGCCAAAGTACGCATCCATGCTGATTACTAATTCTTTTTCTTCCCTTCCGAGCTCTGGCTTTTCCCCTGGTCCTATAGACCTTCCTTGAGTTTCTCATTAATTGCCACAAATACTGGTAGCCGGGGGATGGCACTGAGGTAAGCAAGCCTCCTTGTGGGCCTAGATGGGGGGGTATTTCAAGAAAAGTTTCTAAATTAAGTTCACATAAATCTGATTTCTGGCTCCCAGCCCTAGCTATACATTAGAATCGTCAGTTAAATTGGACTCTCTGAAGGTGGGGGTCTGAGCATCTCTGTTTCAGATCTCTCTGGGTGATGGCTGCTTCTAGTCAGGGCTGGGAACCACTGATGAGCTCCCAGAATGCGGGCTGTTTTACTTGGGGAGACTGGTGATCAAGCCTAAAATTGCACCTTTGTGTCCGAATAAACCTAACTAGCTCATAACAGACATGATTCTTACTACCTGATAAGTGTCATTTAAACTCTGTCTGTAAGCGAGTTATAGTTATGTCAGCAGAGCTAAAATAATAAAATTTAGCTGATTTCTTAGAAAACAATAGAAGAACATAGTCAAATAGGGAACAACTCTATTATATCAGGGTTTGAGCAAGGGAAGTGTCCTCACTGTGGTCTTTGAGCTAATATTATAATGAGAAAAAGGCATTGATTTTCATTGGGTCCAGCTGTGATACGATATATCCACAGTATAAGTTAATTCATTGTAAAGTATTATAATGGAGGTAGTTTACTACATTTGGAATATACCCTTGACATCTTTTATGCCTAATTTATACCACTGAAAGGATTCATTATGATCCAATTAATTGAAATGCAAAAAATAAAAACACATACATTGTAAAACATCCTTTTTCAAGCTGTGTTTTGCAATTACAAGACTATTTCAGAACACTGTAGCTAAAATGGCTGAGACATTTCTCTGATGTCATGTCTGTTTCTTTTAGTCACCATTCACACTATCGTACTAGCAGCAGGAAATAGAAGATACTATCTTGATAAACCAAAGCAGTTGGTAAATGTGTCCATTATAAACAAAAGCAATCCCACACCAGCCCCACAAAAATGTATCTCTTATTTTTACTCAAAAATTTTAAAAACTGAAATTGAATTGCTGTAACTCAATTTTAAACAATGAACATGACAATTTGGCATCTAAATAAGGAAATTTCTTGTATAAGTACTGTTTCATAAACCCCTCCATTGTTCCTCGTAAGTTTTAGTTTAATATTGGTAGTTGAAGGCAATCAATAATAAAAAAAATTTCCACTTAATACATCATTCTACAATCATAACATATGTGTAGAGAAGGCAAACTCTAATATCTATTTACCTCAGTTTCATTACCACAGAGGGTGCCCAGAAAAATATTGTGTATAGTAAGTATACACAAGAATTTAGGCAGTTAGAACAATTCAGAAACAGTTTATTAAGCAGCCATTACTCACTACGCTGGGCACCTTAAGTACTATTCCTAAGGTGTCTTAATACAAATGTATGTCTTAATACGAATGCTGACATGTAATAAATACCTCCAAATGTCGATGAATTAAAGAATACATATAAGACATGACTTCTGTCCTTTCGGAACTAATACTTCAGTGGGAAGAGACAAAAACACAGATATCTGAAGAATAGGACAGAGTTCTTTAATAGAGGCACAGACTGCTACAGAAGTAATAATTACTGTAGCCGCTTAGAAGTATTATTTTAGCAGAGAGTAAATCAGAAATGTTTCTTGAGTTAGGCGAGAGATGAACAAAGTTCTGCAAGTACAGAACTTCACAGAGTAGACATTGACTTGAAGAAGGACCTCCCAGAGGGAGGGAAACCACCTGAGTAGAAAATGAAGACAATTCAGGGAAAGGGAATGCCTTGGTGGAAGAGGCTGTAGAGATAATATGTAAGGGACAAATTGTGAAGGGTTTTCAATGAGATGTTAAAATTATTCTGTGTGGTGGGCAGCTCTCAAGCTTCTTCAGAAGGAATGGCACAGTCAGATCTATTTTAGAAGGATTATTTCAGAGGCACTGTTCAGAATAACTTGAAGGTAGAGGCTGGAGGTAGAGTGTGGGAGGTTGTATAATAAGTATACACAAGATGATGAGGACATGAGCAAAGGCACTGATAAAAAAAAATGGAGGAGCTCAATTTGGAAGATATCTTGTCCAGAGAGACTTTGAGGATTGGTGGATTGGTTGTAGGTAAGGATTAAGGGAAAGGGAGCAAATTTCATGACAGAGCAACTAGGGATATAGCTATTTTATAAAAGTGATATTTCAGAATGTATAATTTTAACAAGATGACATTGGAGGATTCTGGTATAAATTTTGAAGAGAAGTACTTTCCAAATATATTGCTTAACATCCTCAGGAAAAGAATGACAAGACAGAGAAGTAAGTGTGAAAGGGTTCAGAGAAGAAGGTAAGTTGAAAGTCAGATACCGCAGGAGGTTACAAAAGTAGCAAGAGATCTGGGAAAAGTGGCATTTAAATGTAAATAATGTCACCCAGATGTGAATCAGGAAGCACAGGAAAGCTGTGAGCAGGTTAGAATAATGAATGTGAGAAAGCATAGATGACACGAGTTGCCCCTTACTGTACAGACTCCAAAGAGTAAAACAGGGCAAGAAGGATGGTCACCAGGAAGAAATGACCTGACTGGGTAACTGGTTCAGGAGGGTGAGTGTAGACACTGAGCCTGAGGATAGTAAATGGCACGTACCCTTTTAGTGAATGAATGGTCAGCCTGTTACTCTGTGCTCAAATACCACGTCAACAGGAACTTTGTGAATAGACAGGAGGTACTACTGTTTGCTCTTTCCAAGAAATTAAAGAAGTGACTTCTTTATTTTAGAAAAGTGACTTCCTTATTAATAAAATTGTGGTTTATTTTATTTACCATGCTCCATCAGTCGTGCTGTCACTCATCTGTTGCTCACATTCTAGAACCCCTAACGTCTGTCCATTCCATGGCCTGCCTTCCCAGCAGGCTGCAGTCGTAGGCGTGGGCACTCCTGGCACACTTTTGCTAGCACAAAAGGCATCTTCTCATGAGGAAACTTGAAGGGCCCTGACCTGGAAAGCAAGGCGCCATAGAGCCCACTAACTCGAGGCTGAATCTGAGAATTAAATAATGGGAAGGCTCCATTTAAAACAACAGCGACAGTTGGCAAATATTTAGGCTCTGGGAATTTTCATGGTTCAGGGAGCTTTCTATCTAGTGATTAATTCCCGCCAAGACCATTTTCATAAGCAATTGGATGAGACCTAAAAAGTCACTTCTGCTTCTGTCATACTAAAAGAAGGGAAAGCTAACTACCTCTTCTGGTCCTCACATGTGATAGACTTACCAGAATAGTCTTGGGGACAAATACAAGTGTATCTTCCTATCTCGTTGAGGCACGTGGCTTCATTCTTACAGGGATCCGAGACACATTCATCCACTTCCAGGTCACAATGCCTGCCTTGATATCCTGGGACACAGAAGCAGGAATAGCCGTTGATTCCATCCTGGCACATGGCCCCATTGTGGCAGGGGCTGGAAGCACACTCATCAAGATTGTTTTCACAGAACCTTCCAGCATATCCGTCAGGACAGATGCAGACAGGGTGAACAGGGTCCTGACGGCAAACACCTCCGTGCTGGCAGGCGTTTGTGCCACAGGAAACAATGGCGGTTTCACAGGTTGTCCCACTAAAACCAGGCAGACATTTGCAGAGAAAACTCCTTTCTCCTGGGGTGTTCACGCAAGTGGCATTTCCTTGACAGGGATTGGAGAAGCATGGGTCTCTCATGCTGTCACAGTCTTTGTCCAAATTAATGGCTGCGTCTGGACAATGGCAATCATTGTCCTTTGAATAATCATTGCATGTAGAATTGTTTTGGCAAGAATTTGAGAGGCACCTGGTGTCATTTTTATTGCAAAAGGAACCTACAAGGGAATAAAAAAATATCAAGATGAAGTTTACAGATATATGGCTAAAGATACAATTAAATATCTTTCTGTTCTTCTGTCATCTCAGACTCATTCATGAAATACAGTTGGCTGCATTCTGTTGATGAGCTTGATCAAATGATGTCTAATGATGAGGGTTTTCATGAATGGTGATTTGTCAGTCTTGTCATGTAGTTGCTAATAAGAAACAAAAATAGCTAGTTTGAGAGTTCTTTGCTTCTCCACTTCCCTTTCTCAGGGCCAAATGCCGTTGAGCAGTGGGGTGAATTGAAGCAACTGATAAACTGTCCTATACACATACATTTTGGAAATTCACATTCTCCCATGGAAGATTCTGGAGTGTACTGGGAAATAAGATAAAAATTGTCTCTGAATATAGTCTAACTGAAACTAATATATTTTTTTAAAGATTTTATTTATTTATTTGACAGACAGAGATCACAAGTAGGCAGAGAGGCAGGCAGAGAGAGAGGAGGAAGCAGGCTCCCTGCTGAGCAGAGAGCCCCATACGGGGCTTGATCCCAAGACCTGGGATCATGACCCGAGCCAAAGGCAGCAGCTTTAACCCACTGAGCCACTCGGGCCCCTGAAACTAGTATTTAAGTGAATGTTACAACTTGGTTTATGACTGCTTTATCACACTTACCATTTATGTTCTTTAAAAAAATAGAATAATGAAAACATTAAAACAAAATAAAATACCAACTATTTGTTGAAGCGCTACTCTTTGTACCAAGCTTGCCAGGTATGTCACATACATTGTTTCTAATCCTCAGGGCAACACAGTGTTATTACGTACGTCTTACAGATGACAAATTAAATCCTTCTGCAAGGAAATAGATGTAATAAAGTTTATGGAATTTGCTTTTTTTTAATTTGTTTTTATAAAAGCATCTTGGTTCTAGGGATACATTTGTAAATTCTATTTGGAATAATAACCAGTGAGAAAACAATAATTCTTTAATTTTTTGTCAACTCATTAGATATTTGTATGTAGAAGTTTTCCCCCAAACATACATGCCTTATGATCACAGCATTCTTATCTTCTGAACACATATACAGAGAAGCTGGATGATTTGTCAACTCAGTTGTATTATCCTACAAAACACTGTCTTGCATGTGGACTCATCTACGATATCATTCTCTTATTTTTACTTCCTTTCTTATAATATTGCTCACAAATATCATAGTAGACAACTGTACAGGCTTATAATTTTAAAAAAGGTACAAAATTGAGAGTTTGCTCTTAGGACATGAGACATAAATCAACTATTGTCAGAAGAAAATAGTGTGTAAACTTTGAGAAATATGTAATGATAAATCTTTTCCCTCTCTTCCTGCAAAAAAAGAGAAGTGGTTCTCATAACACAGTGTGGCCACCAACAGGGTGATGGGAAGATACTGATAATAAATGACTAAAAATAAATAAATAAATAAATAAATGACTAATTGGTACATCATACAAGAGTGAGAAGATTTTCATAATTATCTTCTGTGGAGTCTTTCTGCCAGCCAACAATTTTCCTCTAGTGCCTACACATAGAAAGTTAACATATGCTTCTATATTATCAGGAGGGTTGTTCAGAGAGCAAACATTTTCTAGCCCTTATGAGAAAACTCAAGTAATCATCCTAATACTTTAATACTTTAGTTTTCTTTCTTTCTTTCTTTCTTTCTTTCTTTTTTTTGTCTTTTTTCAGATGCTGGCTTTCCTATCACATCTTCAAATGTGATGTCTTAGCTCCAGTGTCACTTCCTGAGAGCTTTCTCTGAACTCCGTTTCTAAGTTTCATTTGCTATGTAATAAATGCTGTTATTTCTTTGTGTTTGTGGTTGTTTTCTGTCTTCTTCATTAGAATGTTAGCTCCATGGAGGAAAGGAGAAGACCTTGTGTCTCTGTATGTCCTCGGTCTACAACACCACCTGTCCCATCACAGGTGCTCAGTACATACTTATCACTAGAAGGGAGGGGGAAAATGTCACAGTGGAGACATGGAAGGGTGCTGTGCAATCACAGGGACCAGAAAAAGTGTTACCAGAGAAAAGTCTCAATGAAGAAAAGGTACTTGAGGTGTCTTTTTAAATGAATGCAAGTGAAGGAAGGAGAATATTTTCCCAAAAGAAAGAACTAAAGCATGAGGGACATTGGCATTCTCTGTCAATAATAAGAAAAGCTTGAGAGGGTGTGGGGTAGTGAATAGGGAGGAATAGGAGAAAATATTTAATAAGTTCAAACTTTGGGCAGCATTTAAAGTTCTTACGTCCAAACTGAGAAAATTCAGTTTGGACATAAGAACAGTTGCCCTGTTCAACATCCAGGGCATTTATGAATTTAGGTTTTCCATTTATTTTTATTTTGTTAGTGATGATGGTAATGGTTTTTATCTTCCTTTAATACTCAAGCATTATCATTTAAGCCATGAAATGAATCATTTGTGTAGAAAGACAAACAGCAAATGAAATTAGCTTTTATACCCAAGGCCCTTCCAGTGCACCTTTTAAAATAGATTTCTTATAATATTTGTGTAAAGCATTTTACAGATGGAAAGCTAAGTTTTATAAGGACTAAGTCATCTGCATAGCGTCAAAGAGAGGTAGGATTTGAACCTCTGGTTTGTCTGATTCTAAAGTCCATTTCTTTTTATGGCATTATTTTAGAAGTTAGGATACTTATTGGGTAGAGTTTCTTATGTAAACATGATGATATTTACATAAATGTTTAATTCTTTTCCTTTTCAAAATTCCATGAAAGGCATAAAGGGATAGCTAATAAGCATATTGAAAAATGCTTAACATTATTTATCATTAGGGAAGCAGAAATTAAAAATGGTACCTAAAATGGCCACTAGAATGGCCAAATGACAAAAATTGACAATACCAGGTGTTGACAGAAGTGGAGAAAATGGACATTTCCTTCATGCCCTCTCTCTCTCTTTAAGTAATCATTGTTGCCTACACATTACCAGTTGTATTAATGTTTTCAAATATTGGCCTTTGACTTTGTATAGTTTGTCTGTAATATCTTTGTTTTTGATCCTCAATTTCTGCTTTTGCCTTTTTATTTTCTTAATTCTACTTGCTTTGGGTTTAACTGCTATTTACTCTTTTAGGTATTTCTAATTTTTAATTTAGGACTAAAAATTTCTGTGTAAGCACAGCTTTACTGCATTTCTTATAAATTTATTTATCATTCATATAAAAATATTTTCTGATTTTCATGGTGATTTCTTCTTAGACCTGTGGAAAAATCTATAAAATCAATAATATCAAATTGTTAACTGTGTTATTCAGAACTTCTGTAGCATTGGGGCTTTTCATACTACTTCCTTTCACTGAGATTGATGCATTGACATTTCCTATAGTGAATATGAATTTCATATTTCTTCTTTTAGTTCTGACAATTTTCGCTTCTGTATTCAAAAGTTTTTTGTTTTTTGTTTTTTTTAAAGATTTTATTTACTTGTTTGTCAGAGGGAGAGCAAGCACAACGCAGGGAGCGGCAGGCAGAGGTAGAGGAAGGAGCAGGCTTCCTGATGAGCAAAGGGCCCCTTGTAGGACTCCATCTCAGGACCCTGGGATCATGACCTGAGCTGAAGGCAGATGCTTAACCGACTGAGCCACCCAGGTGTCCCTGAAGCTATGTTCTTATGTTGATAGAAATTTAAAATAGTTATATCATTCTGCTGGTTTGACCCTCATATATTTATAAACTGTCCTTTTTATCTTTAGTAATGCATCACACCTTAAAAGACTACTTTTCCTGTTGTTGTAGTGTTATATCAGTTATATATCTCATACATGGCTGGTAGGAATGCAAAATGGCACAGCCACCTTGGAAAACAGTTTCCAAGTGTCTTATTAACTTAAACATACACTTATTCAGCAATTCCACACCTAGATATTTCCCCCAAGAAAATGAAGACATAATGTCTACATAAAAACTTCCTTGCAAAATTCATAGCGGCTTTATTCATAATGCCCAACACTGGGGAAAAAATCCAAATATTCATCAGCTGGGAAATAAATTTTAATATATCACACATTGGACTTCTACTCAGGAATAAAATGGGCAAATTACTGATCCTGTGAACTACATGGAGGAATCTTTAAAATATTATGTTAAGAGAAACCAGACACAAACACTACTGGCTGTTTGATTCAGTTTTGTGACATTCTAGAGAAAGCAGAGTTGTAGAGATGGAAAGCAGCTCAGTGGTCACCAGGAAATGGAGGTGGGTGAGGGGAACTAACTATAAGGGAACATGAAAGAGTTTTTATGGAAACATTCTGTGTTGTGATTGTGGTGATAGTTATTGACCATATGCGTTTGCCACTGAAATTGGGTTAATCTTATTATCTGTAAATTTTACCTGAATAAATCACACACAAAAAAATAGTCCTAGAAAAAAAGGACAAAGGGGAATGAAATTGTCCTATTCACAAGAACCAACGAGAGACTGAGGTAATTGAGACAGCAATTACCCATATACACACCCTCATACGTAAGTGGAAGGTAGGCTGCCATGGGTGGGCTGCAGTAGACTTAGCTTACCAGCAGAAGCAAAACCCCGTGTGAGAGACACCCAGAAGCAAGACAGTTTATGCTGTAGAACCCCCAAAGTTTCAGGAATTAGAGGCTCCACGTACTCAAGTGGTGCTGAAAATGGGAAGGTTGTATGGAAAACTTACCAATCGTACAGTTAGATTCTCATGTCCCATATTTTACCCCAGGAAACTACACGACTGTCCTTCCTGCATGAAGGCGATTTAAAGGCACTGGCACAACTAGTGGGAGTGGCCGGGTCTGGTCTGATAACAGGGTGATGGAATGAATGAATATCTCTGTAAAGAACTGTGAAACACTCCCCAGCCTCATTTTCAATTCAATTCTAAAAATGCCAGCAGCCAGATTTACTCCTTATTTCTCTTGACCAGCCCAAGAGAAAATATGTACAGATATTACAGATGCTGATATTGGGTGTCACCCTTTGAAATGAGTCAGCCCAGTCATTGGAGAACAAATCTCAGTGAGCTAGAAAGCTCTGCAACAGGAACTAAAAGTGCTTTCAAATAGCTCTTTTTATTTTTTTATTTTTTTAAAGATTTTATTTATTTATTTGACAGACGAAATCACAAGTGAGCAGAGAGGCAGGCAGAGAGAGAGAGGGGGAAGCAGACTTGTTGCTGAGCAGAGAGCCAATGAGGGGCTTGATCCCTACACCCTGGGATCATGACCTGAGCTGAAGGCAGAGGTTTTAACCCACTGAGCCACCCAGGCACCCTCAAAAAGCTCTTCTTAAGCAAACACATGCTTAAGAGTATATATGAAATATATATATGTATATAGACCATTACCATCCTTTAAGTATACTTTATATTACAAATATGCTCTAAAGAATAATGATAAACAAACATCCTTGTACCCATTAATCAGCTTAAGAAACAATAGTACCTCGTTATTAAATATGAATGGATTGTATGAGATGTACCGCATGGAGGAAAACCTCTAAGATAAAACACTAAGACCAACACACATACAAAAAATGTTTTTAAGTAACTTGGAAGAGACAAAGACAATTTAAGGAGTGGTCAACGATTTATGAAAATTTGAGCATTAATATATTCAAAGAGTTAAGAAAGGATATTGCAGCAATGAAATAAGTATAGGTGGTTATTAAACTTCTAGAGAACAAAAGAGGTCTTTAAAATTAAAAATACAGTGATAAATGTCTTTCTCTGCTTGATGATAATTGTCTTTCTCTGCTTGACTTATTTCGCTAAGTGAAATAAGTCAAGCAGAGAAAGACAATTATCTTATGGTTTCACTCATATGTGGAACATAAGGAATAGACTACAGGGGAAGGGAGGGAAAACTGAAGGGGAAGAAATTAGAGAGAGAAACAAATTGAGGATTACAGAAGGAAGGGTTTGGGGTGGGGGTGGGGTAACGGGGTGATGGATATTAAGGAGGGCACGTGTGGTGATGAGCAGTAGGTGTTATACGCACTAATGGATCATTGAACACTACGTCAAAAACTAATGATGTACTATATGCTGGCTAACTGAACATAGTAAAAAAAAAAAGCTATGCAAAAAAGAAAAAAAGAAAAAAGAAAAAGAAAAAATTAGAAAAATACAGTGGTAGAAATTAAAAGTCCAGTTAAGTGACTGAAAGATAATGTTGAGGAAAATCTACCAGACACTAGGAAAAAATACTAAGAGATTGTAAATGAGAGGTAGAAACAATAGGTGCATAAAGGACCAGTCACGGAGGAGTTTCAAAATAAGAGAAGAAAGAAAATGGGATGGGGTGAAGGAGGCAAGGAGAGGAGGGAGAAGGGATTTAAAATTATGACAGAAATATAAGAATTGTTCCATAATTAAAAAAACAAACAAGTTTATAGATTTAAAGTTTCTACTAAGTGCCCTGCACAAAGAATTAAAAAATAAATCCTCAGCAAAGCACATCATTTCCTTAAAACAGGACAGGGAACAACTCATTTACAAAGCATCAGAAATCAGAGTAACATTTGATTTGTCAACAGAAATATTGAAAGCTAGGGGATATTAGAAAAATGCCTTAAAAATCCTGAAAGAAAATAATTTCTAAGTTAGAATTCTATGCCCAGCTAAACTATCAATCAAATGTTAGTGGGGAAGACAAATATTTGCTGAGATTCAGACATTTAAATTTTCGGCTTTCATGCTCACTTTTCAGGAAGATTCTAAAAGATAAGCTCCATGAAAGTGGGAGTGCAACCAAGAAAATGAGAGACGTGGAATCTAGCCTACCAGGGATCTAATAAAGGAAAGAAGCAAAACATTTTATGAAAAAATCGCTCGCTGGGCTACAGATATGCTACCAGCGTAGAGTCACTAGCACTGAAGGCAGGAAGAGAAGGCAGAGCTCCAAGAAGAAAAATGGCAGAGTCTCATATAGAGAAGTAAAGGAAAAAAAAACAGGACAAGTGTTTTAAACTCTTTCTAGTATTACTTCTAGGGGAATGGCTGTGCAAGAAGGGAAGTAAAATTGTAATTTGCTATGTGGTGGCCCAGTTCTTTATAAGTAGCAATAAAGATAATGATTTTAATTGGAGCAGTAGAGTTCCATGTGTGCTGGGGGGCCATGGGTATGTGTGGTTGAGAAACTTCAGGGAAATTAAATCTACTTTTCTGTAGCAGGATTCCAATAGATGATGCCAGTATCTAAAACAAGGGAGCATGGCTCAGCAGTTAAGTGTCAGACCCTCGATCTGGGTTAGGTCATGATCTCAGGGTGGTGAGATCGAGCCATGCCTCCAGCTCTGCCCTGAGTATGGAACCTGCTTAAGACCCTCCCCCTCATCCACTGCCCAGCTCCCCCTGCTGCCACCCATGCTCTAAATAAATAGATAAGTAAATAAATTAATTAAATAAAATGAGGGGGGGAAATCAGCATATTATTGACAAGTTTATAAATAAAAACGTAAGAAATGACTGAGAGTTTTAAGTAGTTGCTTCTGGGGAGTGCACAGCAGGAGTAAGAAGGAGGAATGGGGATGGTAGAAAGTGGATGTTGTTTCCTTTATAAGTATTACTCAACAACTTTGATAAAAATATTTTTAAAACAAAACCAGGTAAATTTATAATCTGGTCACACACACTCCTCCTTCCCCAACTCTGTTTTCACATACACTTTGAGTTATGTTCTCAGTACTTGTTCTGGACAAGATCATCTATGAAGCACATCCTTTCACTGGATCTCCTCTGGGGTGAATGGTGACATTGGCACCAGTTTGCTTCCTGGGGTTATGGTGTGTCCATAGGCGAGATGCTAAGTGGCCCTCTTGGAAATGCAGCCTATGACCTCGGCATTGTTAACTGACACTTCAGCTGACTATAGCAAATGAGCAAAGACCTCTCAAAAAGAAAATTTTATATTTTGTATATTTTATATGTATATTTTATATTATACATATTTATATTATATAATATATTATATGAATATACATTTATTTTTATAAATCTATATTTATATTATTTTATACTTTATATTTTATATATTTTCAAACATATAAATGAATTGCAGTTTATCTCTGTATTAAACATAACTAGGGGCACTTGGATGGCTCAGTTGGTTAGGTGTTGGACTCTTGATTTCAGCTCAGGTCGTGATCTTGGGGACCTGGGACTGGCCTCACAGGGCTCCCACTAGGCGAGGAGTCTGCTTGAGATTCTCTCTCTCCCTCTTCCTCTGCCCCTCCCCCAGCTCATGCTTGTTCACTCACTCTGACTCCCTCAAATAAATAAATCTGAAAAACAAAACTAAACTAAATTAAACTAAACACCCACTAACGAAGTAAAAAGCAAACTATGCACAGAACAATGATGTCATGAAGTAAGGGTTGTAATTATTCCAGTTTTGTGCACCTAATTGAAAAAAATCTGTCATCTATATTATTATATTGTACCTAGCATATTGTGCAAATAGTCTACAGTATAATAATTTTCATAGTAATAGTACATTTAGAGCAAAACTTAAATGGACACACACATAAAACCTTATAGGACTATTTAAAACTGTAATTGGAGGAATTTAATTCCAAGGGAAATGACCATTGAGAATTTTGTTACCAGCTTCCATTTGAGACTTAGATCCAGAGCAAGAAACTTTCCTGGATGTGAAGTGTAATTGATATTTTCCGACCAATTTCTAGTGTGGCAGAGTTTCCTTGCAGTAAAGTTTGCCACCTACTGGATGTTATAAGAAGTTCCAGAATTGTGGGTTTCAGACTTTTTCTTTTCTTTCTGTAAGTACAGCAGTACTCCTTCAAGGAAAGTATCACGAATAATCCCAGTATGCAAAATCAGAATGTGGACCAGCTCGGGTTGAAGAAGGGAAGGAGACCCTGCAGCCCAGTCGGGTGGCCTCCTGTCCTTTAAGGAGATATCTTCAAGGAGCCCTAGAGGCTGAGAATAGCAATTTAAAAATCTTTTTTCAGGAGAAAAGACAATATTTTCTATGGTTTTTGTAATTCTTATGTATTTGCTCCTTTGGTTCTGTTTGGGCGTATATATGTACATACACAAATATATGCACTATGTAATTATTTATATATATACATATTAATATTTTTCAGAGAAGTAAAAAACTAATCTTACCAGTTTCAAAGACAATGAATGCCCAAGCATTAAATGTATTGTGTGTGTGTGTGTGTGTATGTGCGCATGCACAGATTGTCTAATAATTCAGTGTATTTAAAAAACAGCTGTATTGGTAATCTAGCTCAGTCATATGGTGGAATATATTTATCCAGAGCAAAGAAACACTACAAGGTGATTTCAGGGAACAGCATTTAATTTTCCAGAGATTATTGCAAATAGCATTTGTTCCTTTGTCCTTGATAGTTTTAATGCACTTACCTATGCAACAGGTGAGTAAGTCTCTGATTTAAAAATCATCAGTCAAGAATCTGAAATTTTTGTCAAGTGTTTTGTTGTTGTTGTTGTTTGATAACTTTGGTATTAGCCAACCATGGGGGATTTGCCCCATCAGGAAAGCAGACAGTGTAGTGGTGAGGAGCCAAGTCTGCACAGTACCACACACCTATCCCGAGCCTAGCTCTGCCGCTCTCAGCCTGTTTCCTCAGCTGCAAATAAGGGAAAGAGTAGTAAAACCTCCTTCTTAGGATTTTTGTGAGGATTACGTCACTAGGTTTTAATGGTTGGTGCTCAATAGATGTTCTTATTGTTTTAAGATATTTAGAGATAGTTTTGTGCTCTTAATAGAAAATCTACTACGTTAGTACAAAATGCAGCAATAACAATAATAAGCCCCCCAAAAAGAGTAGAGTCCACTAATACATTTTCACTGCAGGAAATTTATTTTGGAAAACAAACAAACCCAAGCATATCCTTATATAGGGAGCCTAGTGGTGAGCGAATTCAACATGTCCTTACATTTTTCCATGAAGTACCCAGACTTGCTTAGGATCAAACGAAGATAAATGTCAATTAGAAAAAAATCTGTCCTTCAGAGTTTAGTTTTCACAAGGAAGTATTTAACGTCTCTGTATTTTGAGTGCTCCTTAAAATTTGATTGATAGTTTAGCACAAAGTGAGAGTTGTCAGAGGCTTTCGTTGTTCAGGAGATCTGCTCTGTATTTGTGCCCTCCTCGGTATCTGTTTATGCACAACAAATGCTCAGTGAATATTTCCGGGATATTAATTGTGAAAGCCACACTCTTTACCTTAAAGATTTCCCCTGCTGTATAAACTTTGCATATGCATGTGTATACACACACACACACACACACACACACACACTATTGAATTTAGTTTTTTTTTTTCATTTTGTTACATTTAAATGCCTTCTTATTACAGCTATCATTAGTCTTTTCTTAGGATTTACTAACCTAATTCTCCCCATATAACTCTCTAACCACCTCTGTCTCTAGTTTTTATTTTTATTGAAACTAACCTTAAAAGTCAAATCTATCCTCTGTCAGCAGAACGGATGGAAAGAACAGTTGTTAATCCTCATATTGAATTAAAATGGCAATTTTTAATGTGCCTCCGAGGAGTTAGGGTAAACACTCCCCAATGTACTTCCAACTGTACAAATAAAGCTGTTTGCTCTCATTGTTCTGGAAACGTATTTTATTTTGTTTTTCCCTCAAACTATTGAGAGATGGACGGGGACCTGAGAAAGCAGATAACCGAGAAAGCAGTTCGCTGGGGTAAGAGTGATGTTTTAAACATGCAAAGGTGCAGGGGTTTTTAAATTTTAATTCTATTTGGAATATACATTTAATCTAACTTCATTTAAATAAAAATGGGAAAGGAAGAGAGGAATTGTGGGCATTAAATTTGATATTTCCAGTAGCATCTACTGAATGGTTTCTGATGTTCTTCCATATAAAAGATCTTTTCCTACAGATGAATTAATAAGTAAACATTTGCTAATGAGTTGCTTTTATTTTATTTCATTTTCACTTTTGATTTTCTTTTATTAAAACAACAAACTTATGTCTTTATATAGGTTTTTGTTTATATCCCTGATATTTTTAGGATACAGTTTTCTATATTTTACTAAACTACCTTTCAAAAGCCACAATGGATTTCTGTACATTGACACACCATTGACTTAATAAAGAGGACTTAGTCGAGCTGTCAAAGAAAAAATTTTTCTTTATTCAAGATTTACTGTCTCCTCAATTCCATTCAGAAATTTGACAGATTGGATAGCCCCTGACATTTCGGTGAACCACCTAAAGCTTTTAATCATAGTTTGGATTTGAAACAGCAAATATTTGGTGTGTGCCAGGTTTTAAATCACATCCAAAATGAATTGCTAAAATAAAAGGGATAAACAGTACTACTGGAGATAGAATAGAAATTTCCAGATCTAAGAATTTCAATTTATAAGACAAAAGTGGCTTGTTGAATTTTCTTTAGCCAGGCTTTCTGAAGAGAACAAAATTTCATCCCAGGGTTGGGGCAGGACGGAGCGGGAGAAGTGAGTGCAGAAGACACACATCTTTACTCAGGACGTTACTAAAATGACTTACATGTAGAAGGTAGTCAATAGAAATTTGTTGAATAATGAATGAATGAGCAAGACAACCTGAATTCTCCTTTAAGCTTTGCTGTGACGTTCTTCCTTTCACCTCTTTTGATAAAATCAAGCAAATCATCGGGTAAATCAGTGACTTTGATGCATGCTGTGATAGGATCCCCATGGAACAGTTAAAATAAGTAGATGGGCTCTGTAAGACCATTGGTTTCTTTTGCTCTCCTATGGCCTCTGAAGAACGAGGCAGTCATTGTCGTAGAGTGGTCTTCAATACTAACCTGAGACCAATTGCATGTAATGTCAAGAGTATAATTTTGTGGTCACACAGATAGAGGTTTAAATTTTAGTTTCTGCTGTTTGCCATGTTTGTGGTTGAGCAAAACCAGTGTCACTGGGCCTCAGTTTCCTCATTTAGGAAGGAGATGCATGATTTGTAGAGCATGGACTTGGGAGCCAGGGTTTAAATCTTGCCTCTGCGATTTCCTAACTCTGTGGATTTTATTAAGATACTCAACATTTCTGTGTCTCAGTTTCCATTTCTGTAAAAATGATACCTACCCTATAGGTTTATTGTGGAGATTAAATTAGTTAATGTACATAAAATGCCTAATAATGCTTGGCATAGAGAGAGTATTAGCAGCCATTATTATTATTATCATTGTGATTATCATAAGAGGTGAAAAAGATACCATACATAACGTTCCCTGTGAAAGTCTGGAATAAAGTATTTAATCAGTATTATTTCCTTTCAATGCAGGGTCCAAAGCTTGGGACCCTTCTATTGTCTAGGAAAGTACCATGCACACACTTGGAGCTTTGTAAATGCATGTTTAATGAAGGAATAAATCCAGGGAAAGTGAGACTATACAATATAGTAAAGAGTGTTTAGTTTTTGTAGTTCCAGGAAGAACAGTACTGTGGTCAGCACACATTCTCTGACGATCTTGTCTCCTAATCCCGGTGGAGCCCAGTACTGCCAACTGTGTACTTACCCCAGTTAACTCACATGCAAACTCTGAAACATAACCTCCCTGCTCCAGTTGAGAAGATTGTGGCCAAATTTCAGTGGTGTCCCCTGAATCTCAACATCCCCCTTCTATTGTCTCCTCCACAGAGTCCATGGACCCATAGAGAAACTTTTCCTGAAGATATTTTAAATCCACTGTAAAGTACGCCATTTTTCTAGGTGCTTTTACATAACATTTTTTGATCATCTGCATCATCACGGGTGAAATCAGGGGCCTGCTTCTCTAAAGATTTCTTTTGCTTTCAGAACTTTCTCATGAGAATCAAGCCTTCTGGGTCCTCCTTGACATAGCCCGTCCTTAGGGCTAGAAGGATGGACCAAGTGCACAGTGCAGCCACACACACTTAGATAGCTCAGAGAAGATGCCCTGGCCTTCGTCATCCTTACAACATAACTAAATAATGCAAATTGTGAAGGTCATTTTTACTAAATGTCAATCATTGGAAATGTTAATAAGGGTCTAATTATGTTCCTTTGACATTAAATTCATTTAAAGCTAATCAGGCCTCGACTCTCTGACCTTATTATAATCCATGTATACTTTAATGACAGACTTTCCAGTGACCTCTTTTACTTACAGAATAGACTTACATTTTACGAGCTCCTTGGCCGCAAGCAAATTGAAAATCCCACTGCAGAGCTATGTTCTAAATGTTCTAAATAAAAAGAAAAAAGTTTTTTCCCACTCTATGAAGCCATCACTTTTTTTTAATGATCAATGATTAACAAATATAATTTTGACATTAATTATAAAACCATTATGCAGAATAATTTAGCCACATGGCATTTTAACTCTAAAAAGTGGCCTGAAAGTTCTAATATTTTCCATTAGATTTTGTACCAGAATGTTAAGTAAGTATATTATACACAATTAAGGGTAAGGAAAAAAAACCACACAAAATTGGTAAAATAACTGAAAACAGCCCTTCAAACTTTTAGCCCATTGTACTGTGTACCAAAATTTTATAGACCGTATGAGAATCTAAGAGCATTGAATATTTTTTTCATTTTTATTACTGATATTACACAAACATCTCAGATCTGTTGGTTCCTGGGGATAAGTGCATAACCCTTAGTGCCTCATTTGATGCTTACAGAAAACTCACAGGGTTGGAAGTATTATATCCAATTTATAAGAACTGAGGGTTCAGGACTGTTAAGTAACTTCCTTAGGTTATGCAGTTAATAGTAAATTAGGGTGCCAGGAAGACTTCAAAACAACTATTTGAAAAAAATCAAAACAAGAAGGAAGATAATAGAATCATGAAAAAGAAACACTTTGCAAGTATCTAGGTCAGCACTTCCCAGCTTTATTCATATGAACCACTGAGCAGCTCATGAAGTTGCCAATTCTGATTCAGCAGGTCTGGGATGAGGCCTGGGGTTAGGTATTCCCAGGAAACTCCCAGGATGCTGATGCTGCCAGCCCTTAGACTGCATTTTAAATAGCAACTGTTAATAGAGTTGTAATGTGTATGTAATGTTACATATTAACACATACAATGTTAGGTCTTCTAGTAAAATGTATAATTAAAAAGTAAATTAAAAAGCAAAAATAAGCAGTTAAAATTAACTTGAATAATATATTTTGACCAACTATAACTAAAACAATATCATTTCATTATGTAATCAGTGTTAAAAATTAGTGAAATACTTTTTTTATACTAAGTCTTTGAAATCCTGTGTGTCTTTTGCACTTAGAGCATATCGTACATCCAAAAAGTCACAGTTCAAATGCTCAGTGCCACACGTGGCTAATGGCTTCTATATTGGAGAAAGAGATCTGAACAGTTTTTTCATATTTTTGTACCAGGAACTAAGGTCTAGAAAAATAATGTGTGGTTACAACTATGAGTAAGACATTAGTCCTTGAGGATTTAAATTATCTTCTTTTGTGACATGATTATAGTAATAACCACAAATAAAGACATTTCAAAATACTTTCCAAGAGTATTAGTTACAATGTGTATCCAAATTGTGCATATCCTTAGAAGTCTACTTTTTCATGAATCCTTTCCGTGTCTTTACATTCTTGTGGATCTCTTGGACTGAGCAGCTTATCATTGGCAAGATTTCCTTAATTGTTGTCTGTTTCATGTATGGACACTTTTCTTTACAATTAGTAAATGAACTCTTTAACTTCAGGAACTGCAGTATATGCTTCTTTAGCGTCTACATATATGCTTTACGTACTAGGTCTCGATCCCACTTAGAATATGAGCTCCTGAGTGGTGCAGTAAATGCATACTGGTTGTTTGCTGATTAATTGGTTTTACCCCAAGGAAATTTATTCTGCTCCATTTCTGGCTCACTACACTTGAACAGAGAGAGAATGATTTGTTTCTGCCAGGTCATTCTACGTTGCGGACTCGATTTGGGAAAAAAACCAGGTTTCTGTGGTTACTGGATAACTTGGAAGACATTGTGAATATATTTCATTTGCTTTTTATTCAGCTAAAAGCCCCATGGTCCTGAGTGCAGCAAATACAATACCGCTGTGCCTTTGGTCTGGATAAGATTTTGAAGAGTTTATGAATGGCTCCCTGCCCAACGTGTTCTGGAACATGCTGTTCTGAGCAGGGCCTTGGTGTGTACAGATATGCCTCAGCTCATCTGCACAGCCCCATGACACACAGGGAGAGTGGGTCTTGATCGCCCAGGGACCTATTTGGCAAACTCTGTCCCAGAAGGCTATGGATGGCAAATGCATATGTAATAAATTCTGAGGCTTCGTTCCTGAGGACAGAACACCAGGGAAATGAGAATACCGCAGCTGAGTTTCAAAACTCAGGGAGATGCATAGTTGCTGATATCTTTCTGAGAGTTGAAATAGAATATGTCGTATTTGGAACCGCAGCTTCACTAAACAGAAAATAGTAAAAGTGTAAGGATAGCTCTATTGTAGAAAATGCATGGAAATGAAACTCCACGTGAAGACACAAAGTATCATCCCTTAGATGGAATCACCCTTGCTCAAATATGCCAATAATCATTTCTTTTAGGAAGGCATGGATATGACTTTGCACTTAAAATATATGGGGGTTCAGTGGCCAAAGAAGAAAGATGAATCCAAGCAAATAATTTATTAATTTCAAATCAATAAATTTTAAAAGTCAATTAATGTTTAGTAACACAGAGTGTCTTTACTTGATATGATAATTTAGTTTTTTAAACAAATATCATATATTTTCATCATTATATATACCTTCAGTATCCAGCATGGAGTAGATAATCAATAATTCATTATGGAACTGAACCAAGCAAGCTTAATCCCCATCTCCATAAATTTACCCGATTGTGTGACTCCATTTGAGGTTTCAACTTTTTTTTCTTTTAAAATATCAAATCCAGTCTACCACATTCGTTCTTGTGTGTTATTTTTGTCATGCCTCCCCATGGATCTTTCACTTATAAGGGGTTCCTGAATGACTTATGGATGAAATGGGAGCCTTCATTTTCTTGCATGTTATGTTTTACTGTGTTAAAACTTAATAAATTCAGAACAATCCCTTAAACTTCCTCTTATAGTACTTAGTAAATTGTAAGTTGAATAGGAACCATGCCTAATGGGAAGCATACTGAACAGCATGACAAAGGATGAGTGATTACTCATCAGGCTCAGGCTCAGGCTCCCCCTGTTAGAACAGATTTGTTAGAACAGATTAGCACCTGTCAGGGCACCTAACAGGTGTAATGGGAGTGTGGAGAAGGTTTCACGAGAGCAAAGCCTTCAGGTAACCCATGGGAGAATTAATAGATGTTATAATGAGGAATATTTACTACTTTCCACATTTTAGGGTAGTACAATGAAAGAAACAGTTTTAAGACTATTTGGATGCCATCATGTAGAAATAGAGTAAGGATGCTATCAGTTAATTTCTAAGGGTGCCTGGGTGGCTCACTGGGTTAAAGCCTCTGCCTTCGGCTCAGGTCATGATCTCAGGCTCCTGGTATGGAGCCCCACATGGGGCTTTCTGCTCAGCAGAGAAACTGCTCCTGCCTGTCTCTCTGCCTACTTGTGATCTCTCTTTCTCTCTGTGTCACATAAATAAATTAAATCTTTAAAAAAAATATTTTCTGAAATGAAGGAGTTTAAGATCCTATCAGCTAAAGCCAGATCTTTAAAAAAAATTAAATGTTTAATATTTACAAAATAAAACTGATATTTTTAAGGCTTCCATCAAATAAGCCAACTGATATTTATCCTTCAAGGGGATGCTAATCTTACGGAATAAAAGGGGTTAAGAGACCCTTATAGAATCTATTTACCTCTGGACTATTTCTAAAGCACCCTATCATGTTGTTATAGAAACCACTTGCAGCTGAAAATCTCCCATCATGATTATTGCTATAGTAACCACCAAAAGACAAGAAGCTAGTTTTTCATTCATTTGCTATCATCTCCCTGCCCCAAATGGTTTTGCTTTTAGATGTTCCTATGTTGCTGGAAATGAAGCAGAAAAAAAGAGTAAATAAATTCAGTGGGGAAGAAAGAGCTGGAGAGGGATGGAGGGAGAGAGAGGAGGAGGAGGAAGGGAAAGAGAGAGGCAGGTCGGGAAGGAGAGAGAGAGAAATGAGGGCAGTACTTTAAGCAAAGAGATCCAAGTTATTTCATTTATGCTTATCTAGAAAAGAAAATATTAGACAACAAAATCAGCCTTTGAAGACTATTTATTTGAGAGAGAGAAAGAGAGGGAGAGAATGCAAGCTGGGGGAGGGGCAGAGGTAGAGAGAGAGTCCCAAGCACCCTCTGCATTGAGCTCAGAGCCTGCTCAGTCCACTTCTAAGATTATCCCTTTAGAATGTCTAGTACGAGGAACAATTGCTATCATTTTCTAAGCATGTTATTTGAAAAGGAATGATTTCAAGCATTCAAAGGAGTGCTGGCCATTTTAGTTATCAGAGCATACTAAAAAAAAACAAAAAAACAAAAAAAAACCCCACAAAAATGCACCTAATTAATCTCTCATATAAGAGCGAGGCACTTTGTACAAACCGACCCACCTACCTCATTGCACTTGAAGGTGATTTTTAATTAAATACATTCTTTAGAAAAGTCTAAGCAGATATATGGGAGCTGATTCAAACGTGTTACTGATTCATCTGGTTGTCTTTGTTTGTGTATTTATATTCATGAAGTATAATACAACTCTTAGTCTAGATGAATGGAAAAATAAATGTTGTTTATACTTTTCTTTACACTTGTGGATTTTTGTAACCCTTGGCACTTTTTGCTTCCATTCTGTTTATTTTAGCTTTGTTCAGGCATAGCATTGGAGCTAAAATAAGGAAATTCTCTAAAACTATGTCTGGCTGAATTGTGTTGACATAGTATTTATAGTCAACTCCAAGCTTCTTCCAAAGTAGTTATAATATGATAATCAACAGTGTGTATGTGTCAAATAGTAGGTAACACACAGACACACAGGAAATATATAATACCACTCTGTGTGTGATCATACTTCGGCCATTTCAATTGAGTCAGGTACAAAATGCTTTTCTGGGATTACTCAAACTGATTTAAAGATCATAATCACTGTGATCATACACAGTGCCTATATCTTTCTTTTTTCTTTTTTTATGATTTCATTTATTTATTAGAGAGAGAGAGCACGAACAGGGGGATAGGGCAGAGGGAGAAGGAGAAGCAGAGTCACCACCGAGCATGGAGCTCGATGCAGTGCTCCATCCCAGGACCCTGCGATCATGACCTGAGCCAAAGACAGACCCTTAACCCACAGAGCCACCCAGGCACCCCAGTGCTTGTATCTTTCTTATCTAGTTTTTAACTGCATTCTTCTCACACCTGAACACATCATTAAGCCAATTTGAGTTTTGTTGTTGTTGTTTATTAAGTTGCTACTAAGTGTTTAATAATTTTAAGGGATAAGTGCCTTTCACCAACATCCGCTTCTGCCCAAAACAGAGTAGCTAGCATAGGATCTATGCTCTTTGTCTAAATAACTTAAAAAAAAAAAAAAGGAGAAATATATGAGTTAACTATTTTCAGGCATTGAGCACAATATAAAACTATAATTTTTGTTAGAAATGAAATAAAGACACCTATGGGCTCCTGGGATTTATATTTAGAATGACTTTAATGTTGTGACAGGAGTATACTCAGAGAAGCAGCAATGTTTCTGAGCTACAGAGGATGAGAACAGAGTCATAGGCTGCAGAAGCAATTAGAGTTTTCAGGTCAGAGCACCAGAGAACAAAAGGACACTCATGATGAGCCAGAAGATCTATTATTTATAACAAGTTTTGGGGAATCTTACCAGAGATCATCTGCTGAGAGACTGAGATAAATTAAAATGCCAAAAATTGGACAGTTGGAATTCTAACCCAGCCAGACTAAAGACACTTCACTGAACATCTCAAGCATTGAGAAGCTGGAAAAGTCCTTGCTTTAGGAGTAAGGACCACACCATAGGGGAAGGAAGATGTCGTAGGAGAAGGAAGCTGTTCATAACCAAAATAGAGCCACAAAGGATAAATGCAAGATTTATAAAGATAAAACCCATGGGGTGCTTGGGTGGCTCAGTGGGTTAAGCCTTCTGCCTTCAGCTCAGGTCATGATCTCAGGGTCCTGGGATCGAGTCCTACATCGGGCTCTCTGCTCAGCAGGGAGCCTGCTTCCCCCCCCTCTCTCTCTCTGCCTACTTGTGGTCTCCCTCTGTCAAATAAATAAATAAAATTTTTTTTAAAAAGCCCTTTTTTAACTGTCTGCCATACAAAAATCCATATCCTTTAGAGAAAATGCACATTATTAGGAAGCTCTATGCTTATCATTTGAATACCCAGCATCTGATAAGAAATTAGTAGATATGTGAAAAGCGGAAAAATGTGATTGATAATAATGCAGAAGTATCATTAGAAATAGATTTTGAAATGACTCAAATGTTTAAATTAGTAGACAATAACTTCATATTTTCAAGTACTTAAAGGAAAGAATGAACATGAGTAAACAAATAAGAAATCTCAACAGAGAAATGGAAACTATGAAGAAGGCCAAATGGAATTTCTAAATTGAAAAGCTCATTATCTGCAATGAAGAGCACTCTTGATGGTCTTAACAGCATATTAGGGCTAAAGAAGGAAGGATCCATGAATCTAAAGATGCTTAATAGAAAAAAGAGAAAATATTTAAAAAAATGAACAGAGTTGCAGTGAACTATAGGATAATTCCAACAGGCTCTCATATGTGTAGTTGAAGCTCCAGAGGGACAGGAAAAAAGAACAGGGGAAAAAATATTTGAACTAATAATAATCAAAATTTTCCCTGATTTGGTAGAAAACAACTTAGAGATCTAAGAATTTTAGCAAATCCTCATCAATATTACAAGGGAAATTATACCTAAACACATTATAATAAAACTGTTTAGAAAATATGTAAATTTTTAAAATCTTACAAGATGCTTAAGGATTGAGGAGAAGAGAAGAGCCACGTTGCATGCACGTGAATGGATTGATGACTGATTTCTCGTTAGAAACATATGGAAGTCAGCAGATGATAGAATGGAATCTTTGAAGTTGGAAAAGAACTGTCGAGCTAGACTTCTACACCAGTGAAAACATCCTTTAAAAATGAGGATGAAATAAAAACATTTTCAGATAAGAAAAAACTGAAGAAATTCATCAGTCAGCTGATGTCATTGTCACTCCTCAGGCTGAAGGGAAATGACATCAGAAGAAAACATGCATTGGGTTCCTGGGTGGTCCAGTCAGTTAAGCATCTGCCTTTCATTCAGGTCATGATTCCAGAGTCCTGCGATCAAATCCTGCATTGGGCTCCTTGCTCAGCGGGGTGTCTGCTTCTCCCTCTGACCCTTCCCCCAGTTTGTGCACTCTCTCTCTTTCTCTCTCTCAAAAATAAATAAAATTTAAAAAAAAAAAGAAGAAGAAGAAAACTTGCACCTATAGAAAGGAATGAAGAACACTGGAGTTAGAATATGTTTCAGTAAATACAAAAGGCTTCATATGCTTTGCTCTTGATTTTATTGAAAGAAAACTCACTGTTTAAACCAAAATTATTAGTCATTGTGTTGTAGCGTATACACATACATAAACATAAAGTATGTGTTAGAAATGGCACAAAGGATAGAGAGGGTAAATAGGATTTTACTGTTGTAAAGCTATCACATTTTATGTGAAGTGGAACAATATTAAATCTAATTTGAGAGTGATAAGTTATGCTGTTATTTTCTTTTAATTTTTTTTAAAGATTTTTATTTATTTGACAGACAGAGATCACAAGTAGGCAGAGAGAGAGGAAGGGAAACAGACTTCCTGCTGAGTAGAAAGCCTGATGCAGGGCTTGATCACAGGACCCTGAGATCATAACCTGAGCCAAAGGCTGAGGCTTTAACCCACTGAGCCACCCAGGTACCCCAAATTACACTGTTATTATAAGAGAAGCAATTCTCAAAGTGTGGTATACAGACCTCTGGGGTCTGGAAACCTTTCTTAGGGAATTTGTGAAGTAAAAGTTATTTTCATAATATAAGATGTTAATTTCCTTTTGCCCTGCATTATTTGTCCTGAAAAGTTTGCAACCAGACAAAACTAATCAAAACAATGATCACCTTTGGATATAGGAACTGATTAGAAGGTAGTGTGTGGGATATTTTTGGAATGATGAAAACATCTGTTATCTTTATTGTGATGTTGCTTATCTAAAGGTACCTAGTTGTAAAAATTCATCAAGTTATACACTTAAAATCTTTGTATTTCACTGGAAGTAAATTTCACCTTGTTAAAAGAATATGAAAATTTTAATACATCTAAATATTGACCAAGGAAAACATGAATAATTTTTAAATGCTATTAGTTTACTCTGTTCCTGTTTGACACTCAATATTAAGTAGAAATACAATATTTTCTTCTCGGAATGATTTCATGTTCTCAATTTAAGACAGAGTTGACAAATAGCTTCTAGAGTCTATAGAAGAAGTGGTTTCAATATTAGTGGGCATTTTACTAAAACTGCATAGTGTTTTAGAGTCAAATTAGATCTCTACTTCAGGTCCTTTTCATGCCATATGATTCTTTCACTTTTTATGCAAACATTTTTATAGCATTTAAGATAAATGTGAATATAAAAGTTAGTGGGTTTGGGGGTATATTTGATATATCAAAATAATAATATATATTTAGAATATGTAAGTATGATGCTCAAAAAAATGTGTGTCCCTATATCCAATTTAAGAAAAAGAGTTTTGGGCCAAGATGGTGACATAGGAACCCCATGAATACCCCTCCTCCTGTGGACTTACTGTACGACTGTACATGAGGCAATTCCATTAATTGAGATACTGAAGAGAATGGAAAGTATAAGAATACTGTTAAATGCTACTATGTGCAATTTCTAAAGTACAGTATAAAAGCATTTTCATTTCTTATATTTGAATGAATAACAACCCCTATTTTGTAGCTTTACTGTGTTTTTCCTGCCTGAAGAATGTGTTATGAATGACAAAATGTGCATACTTTGGTTTTTGTGGTGGGATGTTTTTTTGTGTGTTTTATTGAATAGCAACTAATTAACGGTATCCTTACATCCCAAAGTTTACTTTTATAGTTTTGTATTTCTTTTCAGGGAAATTAATTTTTTAATCTTACCAAATTGGGAGCAACATCCTACCTAATTATGTTGTTTATGGGAAATCTAGGATATGATAATTCCAAGTATAATTTACAGAAAAGAACAGCAGACAGTATGAGAAAATCCTTAGCTTTTATTCAAACTTGTATTGAACATCATGACATAAATAATTTTAAACTTATTTTTTTTAATTTCAGTGGGAAAGAAACCTTAATATCTGACAGAGTTACCAACAATAACAAAATGTCTCCAAAGCTTCTAGTCCTTAAAGTAACTTCATCTAAAACAACCCAAAGTATTTAAAAATTCACTCATTTTGTAAATAACTGTACTTATTCTTACACAATAGTGTAATCTATTACTGAAACTGGCATGAGAGATTAAAGATACTTTGATAATCCGGTTAAAGTGTTTGAACAGAGATTGACAGCTCACTTACAGCTAACCATACATTCTAGGTAATACAGCTAAGGCGCCTTAGTTAAGGAGAACCAAAAACTACTTTAAGGATATTTGTTTTGTAATTGTTTTTTTGCTTTTTTTTTTTTTTTTTTCCCTGACAGACAGAGATCACAAGTAGACAAAGGGAGAAGCAGGCTCCCCGCTGAGAGAGAGCCCAGGAGCCTGAGATCATGATCTGAGCCAAAGGCAGCTGAGCAAAGGTGGCACCCACTGAGCCACCCAGGTGCCCCTGTTTTGTAATTCTTTTAAAGGAAAAGACAAATTCATTTCTTACCTGAGATTAGCCAAGGCAGTACGCTGGATATCATGTGAGTTATTTCAGAGATGTTTGCTAAATTGAGCAGCCAATAATCAAATGCTGGGCTGCATTGGAAGGATGTAGTCTAGGGAGTTAAGCCTTATCTCTGCACCTGGTCCAGACATTTGACCTCTGAGCATTCACCTTTGCAGATGAAAAAACAAAGTTGAAGTTACTTAATTAAGTAACTTGCCCAAGGTCTTATCGCCAACAGCCAATTCATAATTTCCAGATTTGAGGTGCATTTTGAAAACTTGCAGGCAAAAGTATCTTGACTAATATTCTGATAGTATTTTCCTTTTGTGAATTCAGGGTTTTTTGTCTTGCTTAAGAAAATCGTTTTCTTTCTAAGATTATAAAACATATTTGCTAAAAGTTTATTTTATAGTTTTTATATTTTATAGTTTTATATTTTATAGTTTTTCATATTTTATAGTTTTTGCTATTCTTACAACTACTATAGAAGTCTAAAATTATAGCAAAATTTAAAAATTAAAAAGAAAAAATATTTTATATTTCAGGTTTGGATCTCTAATTCATCTGAAATTTATTTCTGTGCTGGATAGATTATTATTTAGCAAAGTACTCATTTTTCTCCTCCTTCCATGGGTAAAATATATTTTCCTACTCTACAGATGACGTGTCTGGCTATGACGCTTGCTTTGGCCAAGGGAATATTAACATGCAAATAGAATATGCAAATGCCAAGGGAATATTAATCATACAAATAAAAGCACATAGCATTTTCTACCACTGCACATCACCCTAAATATTTATACTATTATTTTTGTTTAAAAATCACTATATAGTTAGCAAAATTATGAAAATGTGTTTCTCAGTGAACCACAGAGAAAATATGTTTATATAAAGTTTTTTTTTCATTCACGGGTTTTCTATACATCTGTTAATTCATCAATCTAGACGTTTTCTGGTAGAACTCTAAAACACCTCTCAATATATATAGTAAGAACACATTTTGAAAATTTATGAATCCATTCCCCTTGTAAACTGTCTACTCAACAAACTAATTATGCAGCTATTACCCTGGAGCTTCCTTTCACCACCATCTTGGGATTTCCCTTTCCCTGTTGCCTGAAGTCTATCTAAGAAGCAGCAGAAACAGCAGTTTGCAGATGGCGGGAGTCTGACAACTTCTAGGCAGGAGACAACCCCCACTCTCCAACTTCATAAAGGGAAAAGCATTTAGAGAGCACACAACACTCTACAAAGATTTTGTGATGGGGAAGACAATAGGAAGAGAATATATTCTCCTTGGCTCCCAGATTCTCAATTTTTGCCTTGTATTTTCCTACTCTGAAAATTGCCAAACCAGTTGGGCTCCTCTCATTCCTTGAGAAGAGAAGGAGATTCTCAAAATTAGGGTCTTACTTGAAGTTTGACTTAGAAAATTTAATTATTTTGCTTTTCATAAAGCAGTGACTTCTTATAACCCCACACTGTTGGGTCACCTCTGTGAACAGGGAATTATATTGTTCAAAAACCATATAAACACCATACCCTTGCACACATGTTTCTCAGGCCAGATGAAAACGTTAAAAGAGCACTAATTTAACCATTTTTGTTTTCTCAACCAATGTACAAGTGTGGATTTTTTTTCAGTTTCTTTTTTTAAACATGATGGTAGACCCACACGTGTACATTGGGCTAGAAGAGTGTCGAAAGCTACATTCAGGATCCTACGCTGATGCAATATGCTTGTAAATAGCGTGCTCAGCTTCAAGAGCTCCCTGTAGTCCTCACTTTGAACCACTACAGTCAAGAAGTAAAATTCTTTAAATATAAGGATTGTGGAGTTATTCTTTTGAAGGAGTAGGAGCAGTGGAAGAAGCAGAAGGAGGACAGAATGCAGAATACCTTTACCTAGAAATACTCAGGTCAGTGCAGAGACCAGCTATCACTTTTATGTCTGTTTCAGCAAAGGCACACTATGACATTCAAAAAGCTTCATAGAAGTACAAACTATTCTAAAAATTAAAAACGAAATGTGAATAATGGAACAGAACGATCTATCCTGTTTATCTCCTTGTCACCGAATATACATCTGTACATTTTAACATCCATATTTACATAAATATATTTGTACATTTTTAGATTTATATATTTATATGAAAGCAGTTACTGTAATATGAAATGCTAAACATAGGTAAGGAGTTATTTTTCTTTTTTTTTTTTAAGATTTTATTTATTTATTCGACAGACAGAGATCACAAGTAGGCAGAGAGGCAGGCAGAGAGAGAGGAAGGGAAGCAGGCTCCCTGCTGAGCAGAGAGCCTGATGTGGGGCTCGATCCCAGGACCCTGGGATCATGACCTGAGCTGAAGGCAGAGGCTTTAACCCACTGAGCCACCCAGGCACCCCAGGAGATATTTTTCTTAATAATCACTATCATGATAGCTCACATTTACTGAGGACCTATCATATCAGGCATTATTGTTAAAGATTTTATCCATTTATTTGACAGAGAGTGGAAGAGAGCAGGAGAAAGGACAAGCAGGGGAAGGAGCAGCGCAGGGCTCGATCCCAGAACCCCAGGATATGACCTAAGCCCAAAGGCAGATGTGTGACTGACAGGCATTTTAAAATTTCAGCTTTATAACACAAATGAGAGGTAAGTCTTACTGTTCTCCCTGTTTTACAAACAAATATGCCAAAGTGTCATCACCGTCATCCTACTGAAAATAATATTAGCAATCGTAGATAACTTTGACTCCAAACTGTTTGCCAGTATTTTTCTAAGCAGTTTATTTATAGATTAGCTCCTTTAAACCTCACAAAAATCTTATAATGTAGAACCTGTCGTTACCCCCATTTTATAGATAAGAAATAGCAGAATGGAGAGTTTAAGTAACTTGCTCAAGATTATATAGCTGGTAAATGGAAGCACTGGGTACAGAGGATAAGAAATATTCCCCAGGTCATGCAGTTAAGGTGGGCTGGGCAGGAGCCTGACATAAAACTGGAGGCTCTTGCCCACTGCACCATAAAGCTTCCAGCACTGTTAGATTAATGAGTAACCCATCAGCCATTAGCGTAAATCAGCTACCCATTAGTGATCATTTTTGGACATTTCTGTTCATGGTTTTAATTTTTTAAATTTTATTTATTTATTACTTGAGAGACAGTGAGAGAATGAGGGAGAGAGAATCTGAAGCAGACTCCTCACTGTGCACAGAGCCCGACGTGGGGCCTGATCCCTCAACGGTGAGATCATGACCTGAGCTGAAACCAAGAGTCAGACACTTAACTGACTGAGCCAACCAGGCAACCCCATTGTTTTTAAATTTTAAAACAATTTAAACAACAACAACAACAACAAAAACCAGCACTTAGTGAGCACCAACTGTGGTCTAGGTGGGGATGCTATCTACTACCTCATGCAAGCTTCTTCTCTCTGCCCTCATGGTTCCCGTTATTTTCTCTAAGGTTATTTAGGTCTATTTGTCTCCTTCAGACTCAAGACCTCAATGACAGAAACCCCAGCTTATTTTTCTTTGTATCCCCAGGGACTTGCATGCTGTTTAGCACTGTATTGTGTTAATATAAACATATCAAAAACACATATGCACATATAAAACCCCTTTATCCTGTCAATTTTATAAAACAGCTTTCATAATTCTCATTGATAACTGTGATGACTGATGACTAAGGAAGTAATTTGCTCAAACTTTCTGCCACTTAGAGATAGGTCCAAAACTTGAACCCACAATTCTGACGATGGGTCTAAATCCCTCACTACTCATCAGCTCTAGGAGCACTTACTGAGTTCCGTGAAGACTACTGCATTAAGTAGTGTATATGACATCCAAGGCAAATAAAATATGCTGAATACATGCTAGCTATTATTTTCCTGGCTTCCAGCTACTATGTGGATTCAAAAGAAACTTGAACCAGATAAAATAAAGGTAAGAAGTCCTTCATTTTTATGTTTCACACTTGTAGGGCTAAAATTTTCAGGCTCTAAAAATCAATGTTCTTTTTATTAATGTGATGCAAAAAGCCTAAGTGACAACATGACGTGGCTAGAACACAGAACATTCTATTGGGTTGTAATGGTGTAATTCCATTTGCCCTGCTCAAGAAATGAGCACCTGTGCACTTTGGTTAGCAGTGAAAATGACTGTGGATGACGGCGAAATGCAGAGTAGGACCTCTCCCTACTTGACTTTCGGTGTTTATATCCTTTTCGTGCAAGTGAATTTTCAGCATTGGACTAATTTTTTTCTTCTTTGACCCTGTCTCTTGAGACATCTTTGCCCAAGCCCTGCTCTCGGCAGAGAATTCTCTTCCCACAGCCTGAATAACCCCTCGTAACACCGTACCAAAAATCTCACTTGCTAGATATGCCAGCCCCTTTGCCTGTAGACATTTTTTCAGTCTCTCGGCACAGTACTTTCAACTTCCTGGTCAGCTGGACTGTCCACTGTGGGATAAGTTCTCCCCTAGGCTTTAGAAAAACCATGAATCTCAGATAGGAAATGTATCTCCTTTATCAACCTGATTCTCTTTCCTGACATTTCAGATATGCTCTTTGGTTTCTCCTAATTCTTGGTTGGAATTTTTTCACAACTTACCCTCCCTCCACCATGAAATCTCCTTCAGACAATCCAGGACCTACCAATTGTCCTACATTTAGAAATTTACCCCAATTTGAAGCTCCCTGTTTGACAGCATTCCAGCCAAATGCCTCATCTAAAACATGACCTTGCACGTGCCCCCAGCTCAGTTGTCTTCCTGCGTCTGACCTAGTCCTCTGCTCACCTTCCCAGATGCTCTTCATTTTCAGACACTATTGACACTGAGACTGCTCCTAAGCATCTTTGGTTTCACTCCCTATGATTCAGTTTCAAAAATATTCCCAGAATAGAGCCAAAGACTTGCTCAGTTCTTGTTTTGTTTTGTTTTCTTAATTAGATCCCAAGGATCAGTTTCTAAAATGAACAATTCATCATCTGCATTATATAGAATATCTTTCTATATAATATTCTTTAAAATATAAACCTTGCATGTTGGGGAACATATTCAGAAGGACTGACAGTATTTGCAAGTTTTTAAGTTCAAGAAGATGAAAAGTTTTCAGGTACAGTTAAAACTGATTATCAAAGACATTAAGAAGCTGATTATAAAGTCACATAATTCTTCTGGTGCTGTATACAACAGCTAATCCAAGGCAAAATTTGTAAAAGAACCCTGGGGAAAACTTTCAGATTATTAGCAGACATCCATGTAATTATTATTTCTCTTCTCAGTCTTTCTGGGCATACAGACACACACACACACACACACACACACACACACACACACAGATTTTAATAAATATTATATATTTATATATACAAAATTCTTGTCATTATTCTAACCACAAAAGTTTTTACAAAAAAACCACTGAATTACATATTTTTAAATCTGCTTCAGACATTTTAATTCACTGTAGTATTACACAAAAGATTTTTTTCAAACTTACATGTATACTTCTTATTTTTAATTACATCCAATAGTTACCCACTCTTCTTTACTTTAACGGCTATTTGTTGGGGCACCCGGTGACTCAGTGGGTTAAAGCCTCTGCCTTCAGCTCAGTTCATGATCCCAGGGTCCTGGGATCGAGCCCCGCATCGGGCTCTCTGCTCAGCAGGGAATCTGCTTCCCTTCCTCTCTCTCTGCCTACCTCTCTGCTGAGATGTGATCTCTCTCTGTCAAATAAATAAATAAAAACTTAAAGGCTATTGTTTCATTACCAAACAGGTGTATACACTTGACTCCCATATACTCAAAACCAACTAGGACAGTTATTGGATAGTATTAAATTTACATTACAGAGAAACTCTACACAGAGAGAAACTGAAATGATTTAAGAAAATTACCATAAAAATTAGAGACTGTGTATTAAAAACATGAGGAAAATGAAGAAAATAGAATCAAAGAACATTAGAGCACAAAGAAAATCTGGATTCTGTGTCAGGATTCAGTAAAAGGCACAAAAACTACTCTGAATATTTTTAGTACCAGTAAGTTTAATATAGAGAATTAGGTACAAACATCATGGGAAGGGCTCTAGAATGGGCTGCAGCTGGGCTTCTAGGAATGTCTTCCAGAACAATCCAGAATGACCTTTAAGCCCACCACTAGAATTGTTGAGTTTAAAACACAGGGCCCTAACTATGATCGAGGGACAGGGGCTGCCTGCTTGTCCCTGTCACCACTGGCATCGTCTTTGGACAGCCGCAAAGCAGGTGAATAAACACTAGATGTGGCAGGTTGTCACTCTTTGCCACAGCTGTCTCAACATCTAGGTAGCTGGAGAATGAAGAGTGGAATGCTGTTGCTAAAATCCTGATGTCTTCATGGCTGTGTGAGCTTATAGGCACAGCCAAGAGAAGGAGGATGGCCTTCTACTTCACGTCTGCCTTCCAAGTGCTTTTAACTGGTGGCATCTAATTTATTGGTTGAACCCTACCTGCATGGAAACTGAGAAATATAGATTTTAGCTTTCCAGCTTCGGTAATACGGAAAGACACATGGAAGGAGGATGGCTGTGTCAAGCCACAATATCCACCGCAGAGGACACCTAGATGAACTCCCCTCATTTATAAATGATGAATATGAGAAGTATAGAAGTTAAGTAAGACTATGGCCCAGCCAAGATTTATATTTGCCTTTATTGACTAAACCCAATGTTCTTTTTCACCACATCCCACGGTCCCAAATCAGTCTCTCCCAAATGTGGTTAAACATTTAATGTCATTTGAAATTCATATCAATATATTTTTTTAATGTGGCCATTAGAAAAGCAAATACCAAACTAAACTTGAATTTTAAAAATTAGATAAAATCATTAAGAAGTATACTGTATTCCTGGGGCACCTGGGTGGCTCAGTGGGTTAAAGCCTCTGCCTTTGGCTCAGGTCATGATCCCAGGGTCCTGGAATCAAGCCCCACATCGGGCTCTCTGCTCAGCGGGGAGCCTGTTTCCTCCTCTCTTCTCTCTCTGCCTGCCTCTCTGCCTACTTGTGATCTCTGCCTATCAAATAAATCAATATAATCTTAAAAAAAAAAAAGAAATATACTGTATTCCATCTTTGAGAGCTGGGCTTTGAGAATTTGGGCATAGGATTGTCTTAGTTGGTACTTCTGATAGAAGGTACGGGAGTTCCTAGTATTTCCTGATCCAACAATACCATGACCAAATAACAACACATAACTTCTATTTTTCAAAGGCATGCTGAAGATTTGTTGAAAGATCTCTCGAGTACCGCTTTATTGTTTTTCTGGAACACAGTGTCTATTTTTAAATATTCTCAGTGTTTTTCCCAAATATGTGATACTCTTTTTCAGTGCTACGATAAAAATAGTTACCTATTAGATGAAAGTAAATAGAAATGGGAGCTCTAACGTGACTTATTTAGATTTTATCCATGGAGAACATGAATCAAAAGATCTAAATTTTAGCTTGGGTCCTATCATTAGCCTCCCCGGGACAAGTCACTTATTTTCCCAATGTCTGAATTTCTTCATGTTTAAACTTGGGATGATTAATGCCTGAATTGCCACTTAATAGAGGGGTTGATGGAATAAAGCTAGATAATGGATACTTTTCAACAATATCCAGAGCTATATAAAAATATAAGATGCCACTCTTATTTGTTAATTTTATATTCTATTTAATGTTAGAAGTTATAATTCTTTTGCTTCAAAGTAAAAATAAACAGAAAGAAAACAGAGGAGGTTTTCTCTTCATTAGGCATAATGGGCCTAGCTGTTTGGATTTGGGACTCATTTTAGCAAATAATGGCTAATGAGCAAGTAGGATGCTGGAGACCAAGTTAATAACATACAAAATGCTTGTACTTAGTGCAGCCTCGTTAAAGATGAGAAATTTAGAAAATGCGTGTGATTGTAGGTATGCCTTGAGAATATATCTTTAACTGCTAAGAATCTGACATATCTTCCCACTTCGCTTCTGTTGCTTAGAGGAGCCTTTAACTGCAGTAACCTGTTCAGTTCTGCTGATTTTAAGTTGATGCTCTTTCTAACACTGACAGATTTCAGTTCAAGCTGACCTAAAGAGGCTCTCATGCCCCAGGTTCGTATCCTCCACTTTCTGCCATGAGATCTTATCTTGACTTTCTTACTATGGCCTGACACATACACTTCTCTGTCCGGCTTCCCCTGGATTTTTTATTCTGTCACTTAGTCAGTCTGGGACAGATTAGCAGACTCAGACTTGACTCTCTCGACATTTAACTCAACAATGGCCACTTTTGCCCTCATCTTGTGTGCTGTAGGCCCTTTTTAGGCCTTATTTTACTTAGATTTGGTTAATTTTGAACTTAATAACTATATCGTATCATAGTTTGTGGAGTCATGCTTCTTTTATTCAGTATCAGATTTCTGAGATTCTTTATTCAATATCAGATTTCTGAGATTCTTGCATGCAGTGGCATGTAACCGTAGTTCACTCATTTCAGTATTCTCTAATCACTATATAAATATAGTTTATGTATTCCTTGTCTGGTCAACACATTTTTTTTTCAAGATTTTTTGTTGTTAGGATTAACACTGTGTAGACATTTTTGTGTGTGATAAGAGCTTATTAAGTGAAGATACAGAAAAAGCTCTCAAGAGTGAGAGGGGTCCCAACAGCGTTTCCCTCTATGAATATTTTTATACACATTTCCCATTGCACATACACATTGAAGATTTTTCCTTTGGCATATATTCCTAGGAATGGAATTACTAGGTTGTAGATGATACCATGGTCAGATTTATAAACTAATGTCAAACTGCTTTCCGGAAAATTAGTTTTATATTCTACAAAGAAGTAAAATATGTAAATAAAATCTTTATCTATCCTTCATTTCCCTGTAGCTATTATGGTATTTCTTTCCCTCTTCACAGCCAACCTCTTAAAATAGTTGTCTATGCCCACCCGTGATTCTTACTCAGCTTTTACTCAGTACCCAGTCAACTGCCATCTGACTTCTGTCCTCAGCCCTCCATGAACCCACCAAAGCCAGGGTCATGCATTTGAAATCATTTTCTCACTTAAGTTCCTGGCATTTGAATTCTCTGGTCTCTTCTTCTTCAAAATTCCTTCCCTTGAGTATTCTCAATCTATTGCTTAAAATGAATATTTCTGGAGGGCCCTCTTCCCCTCCCCCCATACACTCTCTGCCTACGCAGTCCTCCATTATCCTGTCTTCACTTGTTAAGTATAGGTTGATGTCTCCCAAATTCGAATCTCCAGGGCACCTCTCCTTCTTCAGCTTGAGGCTTGTGGATCTAACATCCTATTCAGCACCTCCATTCTAATTCAGTTTACACACATGGGAACATTCCTGACCATCACTTATCCTTCCACTTCCCACCCAACACTTCTCCTCCTACCATATTCCAAATCTCACCTAGGAAGTGGAGGGCAGCACTGGCCACACAACAGACCAAGCCATGTCTGGTCTGTTGTCATTTTTTGACTTTTTCCTCTCTTTTACCAACACACTCAATTTTCGACTTTTTCCTCTCTTTTACCAACACACTCAATTAATCATCAAATCTTATAGACTCTAGCTCCCAAAGGCCTCTCATCCCTGTGTAGTAGCACAACCAGTATTCTCTTAGTCTAGAAAGGGACACAGGATCAGATGATAATGATTAAGAAAATCATTAAAAGAGAAAAAGCACGGTTTGATTAGCAGGAGTGCTGGCCAAGGAGCAAATAAAGAACATAGTTGAGATCATGGTAAGAAACTGGAGAGGTTTCAGATGGCCCAAGTCCTTACAGTAGGGAATCACGCTACAGGATTCAGCCATCCAATCGCAGGGAAATTACATATTAAAATGAGAAAATCCAGATGCTGGGGAGACCAAGTTAATGGAACCAAACTCACCTGTTGGGAATCAAGAACAATGAATATAGATCAATCAATGGAGAGAGACTGGGTTACCAGGAGAAACCGGTTCCTGAAAGCCTGGGGTTCTGATGTCAGCTAAGTGGGGTCGGGAGCACTGTCTTAAATCATTGACTCTTATGATGTCAGTTAAGCTTTATAAAAACTCTTCTGTGGTGCTTGCTTCGGCAGCATATTTACTAAAGTTGGAACAATGCAGAGAAGATTAGCATGGCCCCTGCGCAAGGATGACAACACAAATTCGTGAAGCGTTCCATAAACAAAACAAAACAAAACAAAAAAACTGTTTTGTGTAAGTATAGTTCTTATTCCCATTTTACAGATGAAAAAAACCTGAAATGAAAAATGATGAAAGATAGTTTTCTCCAGCCAAACATCTGATAAGTGGTAGAGGCAGGAATCAGCCCCCGAAGTCTGGCTCTAAAGACTTTGTTCTTCTATGAAAAAATGTTTTCTTTTGCTAGTTTTGGACATTACTTACACCCCTATTTTGCATATGGAAGAACAATCCCAAAAGATCAAGCAAGTTGTATTTTACTGTTTAGTCAGCTCTAGAACTCAAATCTCCCAGTCTGGTGTTTATAATCTTAGAGCCCCATTATTCCCATGAAATGCATTCATGAAGGAATATATTTTGTCTTGTCTGAAGAGGAAACCAAAAATCTCAAAAGACTTCAGCTGTCGTCTTTCTTCAAGCGGGCATGCAGAAACAAAAGAAGCTCCCTTCCAGCTATGTGATGCCACACTTTACAGAATGCCTGGCTTTTGTCTTTATGAAGACACAGTCCATTATTAGGGTCATCCTAGGTACACTGGGTCTCAGACAGAAATGAGATTAGTTCCTCAGCCATGTGTCACACTTAAAAGAAAATCTAATTCACAATCTTGTTCTGTCCGACAAATACCTCCATTAACAAATCTTAATCATGTGGGTGGAAGGGGGGAGGGTGACTAAATTAAAGCTCGTGAAATACAGAGCAGGTAGGAAATGTTGCAGGGCCACAGATATGAAGGCTTGGGATGGAGCCATTCCATTATCAGTGAAATACAGTCTAGAAGCTAGAGGGCAAGAGAAGAGCATCTACAGACCGCTGAAAAAGATTAAAATCAAGACTCCTATACCTTGCCAGTAGGTTGAAAAATGTTTGTAGTTTTATAAGAATTAAGAGGATATCACTCAAACCAATTATGAAAAAATTGCTCCCCACCCAAATACTCCAGTAAAATAATCTGAAGTCTTCATCTAACACACACCTCCCAGGAGAATATAGATTGGAAAGAAAGAGTGGTACATAATGAAACTTACACTGTTATGTATGCATACATGTATTATATATGAGTTATTAAATATAATATCTAAATAATGTATGTGTAATTTAAAATTTAAATGGATAAAGACCAGCTGTCTGGGAACTTAGCACTAAATTCCCAATAAATGAGGCCAATATAGATGAGGCCTCTTGAAATAGATATGAAATCTCTGGCTAATTGTGATTTTTACTATAGAAATATAATAGCATGAACAATATCTGACAATGTTATATATTTTTAATGATTGAACTGATATAAAAGTCAATCAAGTGGGATTTTGCCATGTAATTTGAGGTAATTTTGAGTGTGGGATAATAGCAATAATCAAGAACATTAACTTTTTAAAAAACCGTAAAATCAGATAATATTGGAAAAATAATTTATTTATATTAATTAGAATAATTAATAGCAATATAATAATATTACCTTACTAATATTAAATTCCCTCATGTAATGAAAAGCTACAAAAAAACTACCTCAAAGTCTCTTATGATTGTTAGCCCACAGTGATAGAAAAGCAAGACTCGGGGGCCTGCCATTTCAACAGATATCTTTACTTCAAGAATGGATAATTAACATTTTTTTAGCAAGTTTGAAATGCATATAAACTTAAAATTCCACCATTACAAATACTCAGGAATACCAAATCAAATAAAACAAATGTGTAAGATGGGGCGCCTGGGTGGCTCAGTGGGTTAAGCCGCTGCCTTCGGCTCAGGTCATGATCTCAGGGTCCTGGGATCGAGTCCCGCATCGGGCTCTCTGCTCAGCGGGGAGCCTGCTTCCTCCTCTCTCTCTCTGCCTGCCTCTCTGCCTACTTGTGATCTCTCTCTGTCAAATAAATAAATAAATAAATCTTAAAAAAAAAATGTGCAAGGGAAGGAAAGAGAGCTCACCAGGTGATAGAAAGAAGGAGTTGCAAATCAGCAGGATAATTATGTACATCAGCGTTGTGTGGGTGTTTATCAATGGGGGAGAAATGAAGAGCGGAGTATGGATCTTGTATAGCAGGAGCTTGTTTTTTTTTTTATGTCCATGCAGAGGAGCTGGGGGACTTGGAAATAACGCGTTCAGTGAAAATAAGGCCTAACAAAAAAATCTTCCCACTATCAAGGGTATGGGGGAGCAACCATGAAGCTAATGACTTCCTAGCCTTTGCACATCAGATCTCCAAGGAATCAAAACCAAAAGACTGCATCTGTCCCATTTATAGTGTGCATATGACCTGAGGTCCCCCTCCCCTGCACACACACACAACACACACACACACACACACACGAAAGGGAACATAAAAACTCCTTAATCAATAGAGCATTTGGCTTCTCAGCAAAAGCAAATAAAATGGTATTCAAAGGGAATCTCCCATAGTTCTGATCACAAAATGTTCTCATGGAATAAATAAAATAAAAATTTCAAAGAAACCTCTCAAAAAAAAATCAATAAAAATATCACGAGTCATAAAAGAAAACAAAAGCAATGAGTTACAGAAGCAATAAACTGGAGACCAAACCCCAATCCTTCAGATAATAGATTGACAAATGCAACTTTTATATAACTGGATAAAAATAACTATATGTGTAGCCATTTTAAACTCAATAAGTTAAACAGCTGAAGAGAAAAAGAGAAAAATATGTTAGCAAGATTAACAGAAATAAGAAGAGAAGAGAAAGTTCCATAATCATCTAAAAGGGGCACACAGAACAGAAAATGGGAAAGCAATAGTACTCAGGTGATAAAAGGCTCAGATTCCTCAAAACCCATGAAAGTTCTGAAGCTTCAGGAAAAAAGAAAAACCTCAAAAAGTCTTCAACATGATAAATGAAATAAAATAAAAATAATAAAAATAAATTCCCGGGACGCCTGGGTGGCTCAGTTGGTTAAGCAGCTGCCTTCGGCTCAGGTCATGATCCCAGGGTCCTGGGATCGAGTCCCACATCGGGTTCCTTGCTCGGCAGGGAGCCTGCTTCTCCCTCTGCCTCTGCCTGCCTCTCTGTCTGCCTGTGCTTGCTCGTTCTCTCTCCCTCTGTCTCTGACAAATAAATAAATAAAATCTTTATAGAAAAAAAAAAAATAAAATAAATTCCCAACCAAGGCACATCACCGTATACAGAAGATGAAGAGATTGTAGTAAACCAGAGGGAAAAGAGAGACACCAAAGGAACCAAAATTAGGGTGGGATCACAATTCTCCACAGAAACAATATTGGCCTGAAGACAAAGACTTAATACCTTCAAAGATACGATACCATTCAAGAGTTAAGGAGAAAATAATGATTTTTCAGGAATACATTTCCCACTTATTGACAGCACTATGGAAGACAAAGACATATACTTAAGAGAAAAACCGAAATTGGATGGAAAAGATAATATGTTAAAAGCTTACATGGAAAGAAATCATTAATACATAAACTTATGAGTATAAAACAAGGAGAGGCAAGAAAAATAATGTAGTAACACAAATAAATGAACGGCATGGGGTCACAAGTGAAGCAATAAGACATTCATTCAACAGGAGTGCAGGGATATTTTTTATCTTCAAACTTTTTTTAAAAAGATTTATTTATTTGAGAGAGTGTGTGCATGGGTGGGGAGAGGGGCAGAGAGAGAGAGGGAGAGAGAAGCAGACTCTCCACTGAGTGTAGAGCCTGATACAGTCCAACTTCACAACCCTGAGATCATGACCTGAGCTGAAATCAAAAGTCAGTCAATGAACTGATTGAGCCACCCAGGCACCCCTATGTTTAGACTTTTAAAAATAAGATTGTGTCTGTTAAATTTATAAGAATAACATTAAAAGAAGAGAAGCAAAATAATATTGTCAAATCAGAAGGTGGAGGTGGGGAAGGAATAAAGAAAATTGCATCAACCCCAAAACAGACATAAAAGGAGGAAGAAGAAAATCAGAGTATGAAAAAGCATGGTAAACAGAGAACACAAAATAAGATGATATAAACAAATTCACATTTATTAATAATCATGATACATATAAATGAACTAAAAAAAGTCACCACTTAAGTGATTAAAATTTTCAAATGAGATATAAAATCAAAGTTTAGATATGGGTCATATTCAAGAAATTACCCTAAAATGTGAGGATACAGAAAGGCTGAAATGAAGGAATAAAAAGATCACTCCAAAAAAATTGTAAACCAAAATAAAATGGGTATACCTAAATTAATACCAAACAGACTTCATAGAAAATACTAGGAATCAAAAGGAATAATTATAAGTGAGACAACTCTCTGGAAAGATACAATAATCATCAACATACTGTATACAGCAAAACTTAAAAAGACCAAAAGTCGAGGAAATTACAAACATAGTTTTCCATATTCCTTGCCAACCATGTAAAAGATTTTTAGGTCAGTAATCTTAAAAATTGCTAGGTAAAACATTTAAAAAATTTCTAATAATTAATATCATGTGGTATTGGTATAGGGGTAGATAAAAGAAGAGTCATTTAGAGCCATATACACATACCTAGAAATACAATGACAAAGTGCTGGGAAAATAATGGGCCATTCAATAGGTTATAATCTATGGGGAAAAAAAGATTTTAGTTGCCAACCACAGAATCCTCTCCAAGTATTTTAAACAGAAAAGAATTTTATAAAAGAATATTGGATAGTCCAGAGCCTCACTTGAAAGTCAGACATCCTGGCTCTGAGTGAGCAGCCAAAAAAAATGGCAGTCCTAGCACAAGAAAACTCCATTGCTACAGCAGCTTGGCCTCAGGAACCATCAGTACCAGTTCACCATCTTGCCAAACAGTTCTATCATCCTGCTTACCAGAGCAGTATTGTATCAGTCCCACTGGGCAGATCTGCCACTTCATCTGCCTCCTTCCAAATCCAAGTTTCGTGCATGTCTATCTGATTGATGGAGTCTACATTTCATGCCTGTGTTCTAATTATCAGGGAGTTTGACTTTTATCTTGAGAAGATAAAACAAAGTGGGACATTGCCTAAATGCAAAAACGGGTTTTAAAAAAATTGCTACGTAGCAAAAATCATGTAATTCTGTGCAAACCTACTGGTCATCACCATGCACCATTGCTCCATATGTACACTTCAAAAATAAAAGAGTAGACTCTCACCTAATATAATAAAGCCCTTCCTCTTTAAAAAGAAAACACTAGAACCCTTTCCACTCATATGCTCATCATTCATAGATGTTAAAGACAGAATGGAGACCAGACTTGGAAATTCCCTGAGCAAGAGAACCACAGAAGTGAAACTTAATTTAACTCATTCTGCAAAACAAATGAAACTCAGGATATTTCTTGTAAATGTCTTTGATAATCATACCAGAAAACATACGAGAAAAAGCTTAACATTTTTAATGAACGCCCAGCAATCTGGAAACCCCCACTGTAATAATCAGTCATTGTAAAGGTTAAACAACCTCCTCATTTTCACTTGATAAGCCTTCTTGTAATGTCACACCTGTGAGATTCCTATCAGTCTTTGAATTTAGAAGCTCCCAGTCCATGAACTGTTCTTGGATGTGCCATGAACTCTTACTAAATGCTGTTGATTTTGATGGTTTTAATTTTCCTATTTCTGCATTTTTGACACATCCTTCTCCAGTTCTAGGAGCTCTGAGTGTAGTAGTTCTCTATTGCTGAGTAACAGATTACTTGCAAAACTTAGTGGCCTAAAACATCAAAGATCTATTAATGTGTAGTCTCTGTGTGTCAGAAATCTAGGTACAGCTTAGCTGGAAACCTCCAGCTCAAGGTCCTTCATGTGGTCACGGTCATCCTGTTGGCTCGGCTGCACAGCAGTCTCATCTGAGGCTTAGCAGGGGACAATCTGCTTCCAAAGTCACCAGTGTAGTTTTTGGCAGAGTTCAATTCCCTACATCTTTGGATTGAAGGTCTGAGTTCCTCACTGGCTGTTCGCCTTAGGCAGTCCTTTGCCATGTGATCCCCTCTGTAGGAATGATCACAGTAGGACAACTAGCTTCCATCAGAACAAACAAACAAGAGAACATGTTTAAGCACCACAGGTACAAGAGTCTAATATTGAAAGACACATTCTATCACTTTCTTATTACTTGTTCCTTAAGACCTAGGTTCAGTCCCTACTCATGGAGGAGGAGTTCCACAAGGGCATGAACATCATGGGTGGGGTGGGGGAGATCACTGCGGGCCATCTTAGGAGATGCCTACTACATTTCTTTCCACATTGAGTCAAAATTTTATGCTGACATTTTATAACCCATGAACTAAACTATAATATTAAACGTCAGCAATATTCCCAGTATAAGACAGGATAGCAATAGGAAAAGACAAATTATTTTGTGTGGAATAGCATGATGTGACTATAGCATTTAGGAGTCTGTGGATTGTGTTGCTTTGATGACTCTGGTGGGTAGGAGAAATGAATCCAAATGTAGAATAATTGTCCATTTCAGTTGGAATGAATCACTTCTCCTTCATATTAAAAGTGGTATAATCAGTCTACCAGGAGATGGCTCACCAGTTCTATACTTACCTGAGCGGAAATGCTCTCATTCTTGTTTTTGTTCCTCTGTATGGTCATATGTCTTTTTTCCCCTCTGGCTGCCTTTACTATTGTCTCTGTGCCATTTATTTGGAGCAATTTGATTATGATTATTTTTGTGTAGTTTTCTTTATGCTTTGGATGTGTTTTGGGGGTTTTTGCTTTTGTTGGGGAAGGGGGTATTGAGTTCTTTGAGGGTTTTGTTATGTTTTGTTTTTTCTTTTGATCTGTCTGATTTGTGATTTGGCCCCTGGAGAAGTTTGCCCATCATTTCTTTGAACAGTTTTTCCCCTTACCCCCTTGTTCAAGGATTCCAATTACACCTATATTAGACCTCTTGAAGTTGTTCCACAGTTCACTTGCTCTGTTTTATGGTGGGTTTTGTTTTGTTTTGTTTTTTGCTTATTTGTTTTACTTTGTTTTGGTTTTAATCCTCATTTTTCTGGTGTTTAGTTATGAATAGTCTCTATGGCTGTGTCTTCATTTCTCTAATCTTTCTTTCAATGTCTAATTTGTCGTTAATCCCATCCAGTGTACTTTTCATCTCACATATTGTCATTTTCATCTAAGTTTGATCTGAATCTTTTTTATATATCTACCATTTTCTACTTAACTTTTTAAAACATCTGTAACACAGTTGTAATACCTGTTTTAATGTCCTTATTTGATAATCCTAACTTTTGTGTCAGTTTATGATTGGTTTTGGTTGACTGATTTTTTATCCTCATTTGGGCCTTATTTTCCTGTTTCTTTGCCTTTTTTATTTGACTGTGATTTTCACATTATTACATCCTGGTTATTTTTATACTCCTATAAGTATTCTTGAGGTGTGTTTTGGGATTCAGTTATTTGGAAATAGTTTGATCTTTTTCCTATTTACTTTTAAAATTTGTGAAGCAAGAACAGGCTGAGTCTAGAGCTAATTATTCGCAATACTGAGCAAGACCCTATTTACTTTATCCAATGCCCTATATAAATCATAAGGTTATCTGGTCTGGCCAGTGAGGACAAGTGCTGCTATCAGCATCTGTAACTGCTGGCCACTGTAACCTGTAATCATTTCAAGTCATATCCTTTCCCAGGTCTTGGGTAGTTTCATCACATGTATGAGCTGATCAGAACTCAGCTGAATAGTCAAGGCGAAGCTTCTGGAGATCTCTGGTATTCTTTCTCTGTGCAGAAATCTTCTCTAGTATCTGTACTGTGAATTCTTTCTGTCTCAGTGTCCTCAAACATTTAACATCGCTTCAATTCAGTGATTTCCAGGGCTCAGCCCAGGTGCCCCTTTCCTATACTGTTGCCTGGAAACTCTGTCAACATAGAAGCAATGGTAGGGCTCACTTTCTTTGTTCCCCAGTTCTTGGGGAGGGCTGTCCATTACCTAATAGCCCATGTCTTGAAAACCATTGTTTCATATATTTTGTCAAATTTATTATTGCTTCAGACAGGAAGGTAATTCTGGTCCCTGTTACTCCATTTGCTCAGAAGCAGAAGTGCCCTTCGGACTATGACCTTTAAATGCAATGGATTCTGGTTCATTTTTACTTAAGGCTGTATAGCTGAGAAGGAAGGCAATTTAGGTAGATCATTTGATTAGTTCATGAGTAATGAACTTCTTTCTCCTTCATGAGTAGAGCGATTCCTTTTTATCAGGCAGGTCATAGATAAAATGAGCATGAGTGAATGTTGCCTTCTTACCGCCTCCAACATCTTTCTTTAGTACCTCTGTTCTGCACAGTAAGAAGTCAGCATACCCATTCTGCCTTGGGCTCAATCAGGATCCCCATTATACAGGCCACTATAAGCAGTTTCACATGCTTAAAATCTTCCAAACTCTTCCACAGCTGGTCTATTTAGGTCTTCTTGCTTCAGGTCTCTAAGTTAATAAACTAAAAGTAAATCTATTTGATGAATTGATGGATTAATATAGAATTGCCTTCTAATAAAAGAAACTTCTGTGGAGTCAAAACTAACAAAAGCACGAAATTCTGGGGAGAAGATTTCAGGTAGTACATCAGACTATTTGGATATGTTAGGCTAGTTTTAGTAGGATGAAAATATTTTGTAGTTCCAGCAGTTGGAACCACTTATGTGATACCTTCCCAAACTGGGGTTAATCAAATTCAGCCTCTTTATTATCAAGTTCTGCCTTTCTGATTCTAAAATATATCATAATGCATAATATAATATTTTATTTCTTTTTTTCTATTAGTTATTTTATTTCAATTACAGAATATTTAACATACAGTGTTATATTAGTTTCAGGTATATAATATAGTGATTCAGTAATCCTGTACATCATTACTCAGTGCTCATCATGATAAGTGTATTCTTAATTAACTTCTACTTATTCAGACTATGTTCCAGAAACTCATTTTACTTGTCTTGTGACCTATGAATGTGAATACAATCTGATGCAGTGTAAATGTTTAGAATTCCAGAAGCATACAAATATTATACTATAAATTAATTTATCATCCTAAATTTACTTTGAGAATTTTCTGATACTTGTGAACTTTTATTCATAAATGTCCAATACTCTATGAAGAAAACCAGTAGAATTCAAAGTAGTTTCCCTTTTACCCTTGAACCTGAGAAGATGATTCACATGCTTAAATAATCAAATCAAATTTTAATTATTTTTGGCAACCATATGGCTTTACTTTAAATTACAGATATAAACAAAATATTTATCAAGTTATAATGCAAAAAATGAGAACTGTGTCAGTGATTTCTTTATAAAGCTAGATGGTGCATTAAGAGGTCATCCAAGGTATGCAGTGGTCTTTAGGCACTAATAACCTATGATAACACTGAAGATTAATTCTAACAAACACTATGACTTTCCAGTACTGGCTGAGAAGTCCTAGAAGTACACAGAGACCCAAGAAAACATATTTTATACACACACACACACACACACGTATATACATATATATATATTCTCCTCTAATTCAGAGTAAGCAAAATTATATTTGTCATTATTATAAATTATAATTTATTGGGAAAGTTTCAGTTCTATCTAGATGATTCTCCTCATTGAATCATCACATGTCTTTCCCCTAACATGACCTTCCCATGGTGAAACGGGGGAAGCTTTGTCCCCTGAGTCATGCATCCCTGCTTCTCCTGTGCACAGATGTTTTACCGCGTGGGCTACTCCTCACTTTGCTGTCAGTCACCACCTCAAGCTTCCAGACTTTGATCTTTCAAAAAACTCTTGTTCCCATCACACTGGCCTTGGCAGAGAGGCAAGACTGAATCACACTACACCTGTTTATAGCTCAATTTCACCATTATTCACCATTCCACTCCCCAAGGCTATAAAAGTCATAAAATTTCACGGAAGTTTTGGAGACACAGAGAGGCTTTAAAATGCCATAATACATATGAGTTAGAATTGAGACTTTGACATTTTTGTCCCTAGTCCTTAGTACATGCCTAAGAGAGGAATGTTTCACTGGCTATTTTCCTCTGGACCTATCAATCTTCTGCCAAGTTGACCAATCTCGTCCCTCATCCTCCATTTTCTCCGTGGTCTCTTTTTTTACTCTCACCTCCATGGCCATTTATTATTAAAGGTGGTTTAGCTATCATTCTCTTGCATGATCTACTTAGAAGCCATGTCTTTGGGGCAGGTGGAGCTTCACCTTTTTACTCCCTCCAAACAATTATCCCAACTACCATCTAGTAACTTCCTACTCCGGAGGGACTTGCGTGTGGATAAGAACAATCCTTCACAGGTTAATGATGACCTTACGCTTCAGTAGCTTTCATCCCCATCCTGTTTCAGCAACCAGCTTGTCCTCATCCCCCAATCTCCGACCCTGAATTTTTAAAGTCTTCTGCAACAGAATACGATTTGAAGGGACAGAATAAGTGTAAATTTTTATTAAAAGTGAAAGGATTCGGACAAGCTTGGAGAACCCCTGATTTTAACAATGATCATTTCAAAAAACCACCAAAGAGGAAAAGATTCCAACCAAGCAGCAGATTTCCTTGTTCTCGTTCTAAAACAATTATAGTATTATAATAACACTTGATCTATCAGCTTTTAAAAGATCAATGCAATGACTGAAGGTTTTTATTTGCTTACTGTCTCAGCATTTTACATACTGGAAAAGAAGGGTTAACAGCTGTTTCTTTGGCCTTTTCCCTAGAGTCAGACATGCATGAAGGTTTGACCTTTAGTCTTGCAGCAGCAACTCAGGAATGGTTTATAAATTACCTATGTTGGGTACAAGATAAATGAAAGTCCTGTGTACTTGACCAAGCACTTGAAACTCATTGTCAAGTCTGTTTAATGAGTGATTGGGAATGAATGAAATGGAGCCGCCTGCAGCGTGGGGGCTATTCGCATAAACCTAAGATTAGACTAGAGAGTTGCATGTATGTGGCTCAACATAAAAGCTGAAGAGACTTCAGAGCCAATGGCTTCCCTGAGCTGAGGTTGTATTCAGTCAACTTTGTTCCTTGTGACTTACACACACCCAGTGTGGAGAATGATTGGGACATCCAAAGCTGTACCTAGGGATCACAAGACTATTGCTGTGTTGTTGTGTGCACCACGATGCTTGTCCTGTAAACTTTCTTAAAGATAGCCAACCTTAACGCTTGAAAAAGCCTGCTGTGAATCTTGAGTTTCTCAGTTTGAGGCTAAGACCACAATTCCCAGTAAAGCAGGAGGTGTCACATACATGATTTTATTTAATCCTCACAAACTCCAATGCAGTTACAAGATATACCCAACTAATGAATCGTTGAACTCTCACTGCAACAAAAACTTATGCTACTCTATATGTTGGCTAACTGAAGACAATGAATAATAAAATAAATAAATAAATAAATAAATAAATAAGAAAAATTAACATCATTTCCATTTTGCAGATGAGAAAAAAACAGAGAAAACAGAGTTTAAAGTAAAGCAGGTCAAGGTCATACAGCTTGTGATTGAAAAACAATTTCTCATTTTTAGATATTTTCAAAACTGATTTCTCTCTTATAAGCATATATTTTCAGCATCTTAGAAATAGGAAATATTAACTTAATATTTTTGTCTATAAATAACTACTCTTAGAAGGAGCTCTGTGAATTAAAATTTATTGTTAGAATATCTATATTATTTTTTAAATGTAGTATAAATAATATTCTATTTGTGATTATTCAAGATTTTTTGCCTGCCTTTTTTTTTATATCACATATATGTTATACATGACACACAATATGACATTATGCATGTTTTTTTTTTTCACTTATATTTTGGGGGAGACAAAAGTTAACTTTCACGTAAGTGTTGACATTCTTTCCCCCTTTCCTTGACATCTAGAGTAAATTTGGTTTTATTTGTTCCTCTTCCCTACCCCTCTTCCAACCTCTATAAATCATTTTACCCTTGCCAGCTTTATCCCTGGGTTTTTCTGATGCAAAATTGATATAATGGGGAAGGAGATAAACAGATTTGAGAATCAGAGACAGGGGACTTAGATAAGAAAGGGTTGAGATTTGTTTCAAAGACAAAAAAAGAAGGGAACCGATGAGGCCTTCAAGAGGAAAGATCTTTGGGAAGGCTGAGAGATGGGATCTGGAAAAGTGGGCAGAGATGTTGAGAACATAAAAATGGAGAAAGGGTATTTTTATTTTTAAAGACTTTATTTATTTATTTGACAGAGAGAGACACAGCGAGAGAGGGAACACAGGCAGGGGAGAAGCAGGCCTCCCTCTTGACCATGGAACCCAATGTGGTGCTCAATTCCAGGACACCAGGATCATGACCTGAGCCAAAGGCAGACATTTAATGACTTTCTCAGCTGCCCTGAGAAAGAGCATTTCTTTGAAGTTTTTTTCCCTGTGCATTATATTCTATATTTCCATGTGTTTAAGAGACACCACAAAACATTTAAATTGCTTTAATTTAATTTTGGCTACTGGATTGTGTTTCTATCTTTGAAAGTAACTCTAAGGGTGGTGGGGTTATGGACACTGGGGAGGGTATGTGCTATGGTGAGTGATGTGAAGTGTGTAAACCTGGCGATTCACAGACCTGTACCCCTGGGGCTAAGAATACATTATATGTTTATAAAAAAATTAAAAAATTATTTAAAAAAAGAAAGTAACTCTAGATACTAGATCATAAAGCAACACAATTTGTTTCAAAGTATGAGTATGTTTGATGGTCATACCATGTCATACCATTTCATTAGGGCTGTTTCTAATTTCTCAGTATATACAATGTTACAACTACCTTGACACATTAATCTTTGCCCTCATTTTTAATTATTATTTTCCTAGAAGTGTTACTGGGTCATTAGGTATGAACAGTCATATTTGAGGCTTTGATCCAAAGTGTAAAAAGTTTTTGTAGACTTTCTTTCTAGACTTTTTCTGTTCCTATCATGTAAATAGTCCAGAGTATGGGTTCAATGACAGTTATTAGCAAGTGTGGACTCAAATATTCATCTCCTAATTGGTTTTCTCTCTTGAGCTTTGGAAGGGCATCTCCAACTGCCTAATGGACATTTTCACCTGAATGTCCCCATTATATTTCAAAATAAAAATTTCAGTTGTAGGTATTTAGCCTCGATTCTTCCTTGCATTTACTATTTGAGATGCTGTCATACCATTTAAGATTTAGAAGCCTGAAGTCATCATTCACTATACCCCCTTTCCCTCTCACTCATTTCTCATCAATGCTTAGCTGGTTTCCCCCTAAATATTCTAAGTCCCCCCTCTTTCCTCCTCTTTGCTATGATCACACTGTCTCAGGTCCCCATCATTGTAAGCTAAGCCTCGCAACCTGCAGCCTTTCCCCTCTTTAGTACATCCGCATTGTGGCCAAAGCAGAGATTCAGTACTCCTGTTTAAAGGCATTCAGTGGGGGCACCTGGGTGGCTCAGTGGTTAAAGCCTCTGCCTTTGGTTCAGGTCATGATCCCAGGGTCCTGGGATCAAGCCCCAAATCCAGCTCTCTGCTCGGCAGGGAGCCTGCTTCCTCCTCTCTCTCTCTGCCTCCTCTCTGCCTACTTGTGATCTCTGTTCAATAAATAAATAAAATCTTTAAAAAAATAAATAAATAAAGTACTTCAGTGTTCGGGGCACCTGGTTGGCTCAGTGGGTTAAAGCTTCTGCCTTCGGCTGAAGTCAGGCTGGGGTCATGATCCCAGGGTCCTGGGATCAAGCCCGATATATCTGGCTCTCTGCTCAGCAGGGAGCCTGCTTCCTTCCTCTCTCTCCCTCTGCCTATCTCTCTGCTTACTTGTGATCTCTCTCTGTCAAATAAATAAACAAAATCTTAAAAAAAAAAAAAAAAATGCCCTTCAGTGTCTTCCCATCTTCTTAGTGGCTCTCCCAAATATGTGTGCAAAGAGTAGGTTACAGGAGTGCTAGAGCTGTGGGAAGTCCCCGGTGGTCATCCTTGGTTGTCAGCAGTCCTGACAGTGTGATTAGATTGGTAAGCATATATTACCCTTTCTCAGTGGGCCTTGATATGAAAACACTTGAGCAACTCTGACAAGAGAGCAATGCTTCCTTATAGCACTTAAAGCCTGTTCCTACATGAACCCCACCCACACCCCCTTATCTCTCACATCACTTCCCCACTGATGCATTTTTCTGTTAATAGGTCCCAAATGTACCACGCCCTTGGTTGCTTCTTGCCTTTTTCTTACCTGTTACTCCCCTACTCTACCCACTTCTTCCTTCACACCAGCCTTTGCCACACTTTGAGAATCAATAATCTCCCAGCTCCTATTTTGTTAAACTATGGATTAGTGTCTCTTAAAGTCTAATCTGTAAATAATGTGCATCAGAGTCATGTGAGACTTGTTTAAAAAACAAAACAAAACAAAACAAAAACCAACTGTTTCCTGGGTTCCACCTAGGAATAACTGAATTTGGACTTGGAACTCATAAAAATCCACCACTTAAATCACCTCCCATGTGTTTATTTTACACATTAAATTGTGTAAAAACATGAGCATGCACAAAATCTCAATGACTGTTCACAAATCATGGTTAAGATATGCCGTAAAAAAAAAAAAAAGGTATGCCATAAAATAGCAGAAACAAGTACAGTTAAGTAGGAAAATTCAGTGAAATATTTGCAAGAAAAAGAATATGAAACTACCCTTCATTTAAAAAATAAATGGTTATATTGATGGTAGGGACTATAATTCACCCTACAAATTAATAAGATCTATCTTTATGACAATCTATACTCTAAGCAGTTCCAATATTAAAGTAAAAAAGTAATCACCTATTAGAGTAAATTAAAATGCCTTAGAGAAATGTGCCTGGTAGAAAACATGGTCAGTATGATATTTAGAATTTTTTAAAGCCAGTTTATTCCCCAAGTTCATGATTCTTTGAAATTCCATCATCATTCTCACATTTTGAGGATATACAGTATGTCGATACTTGGAATTATATTTGTAGCATATGCACTGGTGACGAATGAGGTGGAGAACAAAGGCAAGAGAAATGTAGAAAAAAATTAAATTTTCTTACAACTTACAACCCATTGATAAGTACTTGAGACAGGCAGAGTGACCTTCCTTTGGGAACTCAACTGCTACAATGTTAATGCTTTGCAAAGGGCAAAAGACAACCTTAACTTGACATGAGCCCCACCTCCAGGATCCTGTAAGTGTACTTTAACACATCTAAAAATCCTTTTGGAAACTTTGTTTATCTCTGCCCCCCAAGATACATGTCAGAAATCATCCTCCAAGCATTTGACACACCAGTACACATCTGAAGGGTTGCATGACTAAAGTTTTACTAGACAGTATAAATGACCTTATACTATCAACGCTAGCCCCTTGAGGTCCTGGAAACCTTGCTCCCAAATTCCTTAGAGACTCACACTATCTCCAACCCCCTCCCAACTTGAAAGCATATAATCAGCCCTTGCTTACATTCCCAGTGCAGCTCTTTCTGTCCACAGGTCCTGTCCTTGTACTGTAATAAAAGCACCTTTTTCGCACCAAAAATGGCTCAGAATTCTTTCTTGATTGTTCGCTCCCAGATCCCAACATTCCACATTAATGATTACGTGATAAATAATTTTTATTTAATACCTTTCTTTCTAATGACTTAAGCAGTAGCTTATTACTCATAAGTGGAACCTACTTATAGGCTTAATTGATGCTATTCCCCTTGCATCTCCCTCCCTAGATTATGTTTTCTGATTTATGATTGCCAGTTAGATTTACATTGTTTTAAAATAAATATTTTAAAATTTTAATTTAATAAAGCCAAAAGTTTGGAGGCAGAGTTGTCTTACTGTATCTATATAAGGGCTATATAATTCTGGGACACCAAAAGTTTTAATTATACAATGTTTAAGAGGTCTCGTGACCTCTGGAATCAATATTTCCAAATTCTTAATGTGTGATATGGTTATATTGAAAGGTACATTAAACAAAAGAATTTTTTTTAGATATTTGAATGAACTATTTAGTGAGTGGCTTTACTTTTCCTCTCTAAGCCTTAGATTTCTAGGAAAAATGAGAATAATTATCTTTATCACAAGCTTTGCATTAAATAAGATAAACTATGTCAACTACTCAGTAGTTGACATGGACAAGACAGATAACAAAGTTTAGTTGTATCTGACATCCCAGGAAAGTATGAATCATTGACTCCCTTAATTTAAAAATAAATAGGATCCTCGAGATTTATTTAGATCCAAACACAAGGAATGTGAGGATAAAAAGGTAGGGCTTACTGGGTTGCTTCTGCTTTTTTGACACTGAGCGCTGTAAGGGCCTATTTAGCCAGAGTGATTCCATCTAGTTATTTTGTTGTTTATGCAGTAAAACTTAAAATGACCCTGCCCTCCCCTCCCCACCAGGGAACTTACTTAAAAGCAAGTCCGGGAAACCAGTCCCAGGTAACAAAGCCCAAATACAAGGGCGGGTCAGAACAGGTGGAGATTTCTAATCAGTGGGGCATGCATACTCTCTCCCTAGCTACCAAGGAGTGTGGGCCCCACCTTTTGGGCACCAATTCTGACCAAGGTGATAGGCTAGTTCAAACAGCTACTATGGGGTGAATTGTAATTCAATTGGCCACCCGTGTGTGACCTAGCATGACTATGCAGCTTTCTCTGTGTGTTGCAATCTCATTGGCCACCTGTGTATGGCCAGGTTCAACCACATGGCCTTTGCTCTATAAAAGTCTGTGAGGCTGGGAGGGGTCACCCTCTCTGTAATGGTCAGTTTGATTCCGAATGCTTGGTGCGGAAATAAAACTTTGCTTGACCTTCGCTTTGTATCAGTCTTGCTCCTTTGACCATGGACCCAGCAAGTACCTTGACATGGACACATCTGCCTCTCTTCTCACTCTTCCAAGTCTAGACAAAGCAGCAAGTTTATGTACATTTTCCCTTAGTTCTAGGGCTTAGTTCAGAACCTCAAGCAGTTCCAACAGTTAGTCAGCTAGCTGCTGCTGCTGAGCAGAAAATTAAATGCACATGCATACCCTGTTTTCAGTTCTCCATAGAGAGTTGCATAAAGGAATCCAGGAGGCAAAATAAATTAGATATAATGAGGTTAGCTAGGAGAAGAACATTTCTATTTATTTCTATAATTACTTAAGTTTATAAATAGAGAAAATAGTTCTTTAATTATCTCATGATTAGCTTAGGAGAAAATGTAGAGATACATCAATAATATAAGAGGCAGATTGAAGAGACTTAAGGCTTTTAGTCCAGAAAGTATTAATTAAACATGGAGGCCACTACACTGAGATGGCCCTAATGCATTCCCAAGTCTTGTAAACAAACCAAGACCTATGCCTATAATGCCTCAAGGTTAAGAAATCAAAACCTAAGGACAACCAATCACAAACAGCCAACCAGGCTTTCCTAAGTAAAAGCAACAGCTTAAGCATTGGCAAAATAATTGCCTCATTTTGCTTCGGCCAGCTCTCTATAACAGTCCTTCCCTTAGCTCTTTGTCAGGGAAATGCTCCTAACCCTGTCCCATTTGGCACTGCCTGATTCAGAGATTTTTTTTTTTTTTTTGCTCAAATAAAACTTAAAATGTGTAATTTGCTTCAATTTATCTCTTAACAATAGCTTCTTGCAATAGTGCGTTTGATGTAATTTTTAGCCACTGATACCTAAAATGTAAGCTTTTCTCTTTCTTTCTTTCTTTCTTTCTTTCTTTCTTTCTTTCTTTCTTTCTTTCTTT